>NC_092729.1:80624519-80664833 GCF_047496885.1 Scyliorhinus torazame | reverse complement strand
CCTCCTCCCAAACCCCTCCCCCTCCCCCCCTCCTCCCAAACCCCTCCCCTACTCCCAAACCCCTCCCCTACTCCCAAACCCCTCCCCCTCCTCCCAAACCCCTCCTCCCAAACCCCTCCCCCTCCTCCAAACCCCTCCCCCTCCCCCCAAACCCCTCCCCCTCCCCAAACCCCTCCCCCTCCCCTTCCTCCCAAACCCCTCCCCCTCCTCCAAAACCCCTCCCCTCCTCCCAAACCCCTCCCCTCCCCCCAAACCCGTCCCCTCCCCCAAACCCCTCCCCCCAAACCCCGCCCCCTCCCCCAAACCCCTCCCCCCAAACCCCCCCCCTCCCCCCAAACCCCTCCCTCCTCCTAAACCCCTCCCCCCAAACCCCGCCCCTCCTCCCAAACCCCTCCCCCTCCTCCAAAACCCCTCCCCCTCCTCCCAAACCCCCCCCCTCCTCCCAAACCCCTCCCCCTCCCCCCAAACCCCTCCCCCTCCCCCCAAACCCCTCCCCTCCTCCCAAACCCCTCCCCCTCCCCCCAAACCCCTCCCCTCCTCCCAAACCCCTCCCCTCCTCCCAAACCCCTCCCCTCCCCCCAAACCCCTCCCCCTCCTCCCAAACCCCTCCCCTCCTCCCAAACCCCTCCCGCTCCCCCCAAACCCTCCCTCCTCCCAAACCCCTCCCGCTCCCCCCAAACCCCTCCCTCCTCCCAAACCCCTCCCCTCCCCCCAAACCCTCCCCCTCCTCCCAAACCCCTCCCCTCCTCCCAAACCCCTCCCCCTCCCCCCAAACCCCTCCCCTCCTCCCAAACCCCTCCCCTCCTCCCAAACCCCTCCCCCTCCCCCCAAACCCCTCCCCCTCCTCCCAAACCCCTCCCCTCCTCCCAAACCCCTCCACCTCCCCCTCCCCCCAAACCCCTCCCCCCAAACCCCTCCCCCTCCTCCCAAACCCCTCCCCCTCCTCCCAAACCCCTCCCCTCCTCCAAACCCCTCCACCTCCCCCTCCCCCCAAACCCCTCCCCCTCCCCCCAAACCCCTCCCCTCCTCCCAAACCCCTCCCGCTCCCCCCAAACCCCTCCCCCTCCCCCCAAACCCCTCCCCCTCCCCCTAAACCCCTCCCCCTCCCCCAAACCCCTCCCCCTCCCCCAAACCCCGCCCCCTCCTCCCAAACCCCTCCCCCTCCCCCCAAACCCCTCCCCCTCCCCCAAACCCCTCCCCCCAAACCCCTCCCCCTCCCCCAAACCCCTCCCCCTCCTCCCAAACCCCGCCCCTCCCCCCAAACCCCTCCCCTCCTCCCAAACCCCGCCCCCTCCTCCCAAACCCCGCCCCCTCCCCCCAAACCCCTCCCCTCCTCCCAAACCCCGCCCCCTCCTCCCAAACCCCGCCCCCTCCCCCCAAACCCCTCCCCCTCCCCCAAACCCCTCCCCCTCCTCCCAAACCCCGCCCCCTCCCCCCAAACCCCTCCCCTCCTCCCAAACCCCGCCCCCTCCTCCCAAACCCCGCCCCCTCCTCCCAAACCCCGCCCCCTCCCCCCAAACCCCTCCCCTCCTCCCAAACCCCGCCCCCTCCTCCCAAACCCCGCCCCCTCCCCCCAAACCCCTCCCCTCCTCCCAAACCCCTCCCCTCCTCCCAAACCCCTCCCCCTCCTCCCAAACCCCTCCCCCTCCTCCCAAACCCCTCCCCTCCTCCCAAACCCCTCCACCTCCCCCTCCCCCCAAACCCCTCCCCCTCCCCCCAAACCCCTCCCCTCCTCCCAAACCCCTCCCCCTCCCCCCAAACCCCTCCCCCTCCCCCCAAACCCCTCCCCCTCCCCCTAAACCCCTCCCCCTCCCCCAAACCCCTCCCCCTCCCCCCAAACCCCGCCCCCTCCTCCCAAACCCCTCCCCCTCCCCCCAAACCCCTCCCCCTCCCCCAAACCCCTCCCCCTCCCCCAAACCCCTCCCCCTCCTCCCAAACCCCGCCCCTCCCCCCAAACCCCTCCCCTCCTCCCAAACCCCGCCCCCTCCTCCCAAACCCCGCCCCCTCCCCCCAAACCCCTCCCCTCCTCCCAAACCCCGCCCCCTCCTCCCAAACCCCGCCCCCTCCCCCCAAACCCCTCCCCCTCCCCCCAAACCCCTCCCCCTCCTCCCAAACCCCGCCCCCTCCCCCCAAACCCCTCCCCTCCTCCCAAACCCCGCCCCCTCCTCCCAAACCCCGCCCCCTCCTCCCAAACCCCGCCCCCTCCCCCCCAAACCCCTCCCCTCCTCCCAAACCCCGCCCCCTCCTCCCAAACCCCTCCCCTCCTCCCAAACCCCTCCCCTCCTCCCAAACCCCGCCCCCTCCTCCCAAACCCCGCCCCCCAAACCCCTCCTCCCATTTCCCGAACAAAGGATCCGGAACCTTTCTCGCCGGCCGCGCTTGGTCCGAGCGCGCTGGGGGATCGAGGACCGGAAGCAGCGACGCACCCGGAAGTGGGACGAGGACCGGAAGCAGCGACGCACCCGGAAGCGGGAGGAGGACCGGAAGCAGCGACGCACCCGGAAGTGGGAGGAGGACCGGAGTCCCGTGTGTGGAGAGCGAGCCGCGGCCGGGACCAGAGTCTGAGTGAGGCCGGAAGTGCGCAACCCCCAACCCGCTCCCTTACCGGAAGTGGCCTCTGCGCCGCCCAAACCCTTCCCCCCGGAACAAAAAAAACTGAGGTCATCATTCACCCCCAGTCCTGACCTTTGGCCTCTTGTGAGACTTAAATTCTGACCTTTGCCCCCATATCAACCAAATCTGACCCTTGGCCCCCCGGCGACCCCACTTTTGACCTCGGCCCCCGGCGACCCCACCTTTGACCCTCGGTCCCACGGCGACCCCACCGTTGACCCCCGGCGACCCCACCTTTGACCCTCGGCCCCCCCGGCGAACCCACCTTTGACCCTCGGTCCCACGGCGACCCCACCGTTGACCCCCGGCGACCCCACCTTTGACCCTCGGCCCCCCCGGCGAACCCACCTTTGACCCTCCGTCCCATTCCAGACCCGGCTTTGACCATTCGCTCTTTTTTGGATCCAGTTTTGACCCTTGACCCCATTCTAAAGCCTCCTTTGACCCTTTGTAGACGCAGACCTGACCCTTGACCCCTTCGACCCCGACCTGCTCCGAGAATCTCTTTTCAGACCCTTGGCCGCTTTTCGAGGCTCCGCCTTGGCCGTCGGGCCCTTCCCGGCCAATCAGGGTCCTTGGGATCCGGTGACGCCCAATCCCGTCTTCGGGAACCTTCACCGCGTGGGGGAGGGGCCCCCGCGTGGGGGAGGGGCCCCCGCGTGGGGGGGAGGGGCCCCCGCGTGGGGGGGGAGGGGCCCCCGCCTGGGGGGGAGGGGCCCCCGCCTGGGGGGGAGGGGCCCCCGCGATGGGGGGAGGGGCCCCCGCCTGGGGGGAGGGGCCCGCGTGTGGGGGGGAGAGGAGGGATCAGGAACGGGGGGGGGGGGGATTGGCAGCTTTGGGAAGGGGGGTCACCACGTCTCCTCCAAACCTCCCGAGGTCGCCGGCTCGTCATCGACGCTTCAATTTGTCTTTTTCAGAAACCCTCCCTCGCTGCAACGTGGGGCGGCGATGGCCGGAGTGAAGGACAAGGAGGCTTTTCAGAGGCTGAATTTCCTGTATCAGGTGAGCGTGGACCGAACTCGGAGCACCGTGCACAGTCCCGGTCTCCGTATCCCTCGGTTAGACCCACACTCGGAGCACCGTGCACAGTCCCGGTCTCCGTATCCCTCGGTTAGACTCAGACTCGGAGCACCGTGCACAGTCCCGGTCTCCGTATCCCTCGGTTAGACCCACACTCGGAGCACCGTGCACAGTCCCGGTCTCCGTATCCCTCGGTTAGACCCACACTCGGAGCACTGTGCACAGTCCCGGTCTCCATATCCCTCGGTTAGACCCACACTCGGAGCACCGTGCACAGTCCCGGTCTCCGTATCCCTCGGTTAGACCCACACTCGGAGCACCGTGCACAGTCCCGGTCTCTGTATCCCTCGGTCAGGCCCACACTCGGAGCACCGTGCACAGCCCTGTCTCCGTATCCCTCGGTCAGACCCACACTCGGAGCACCGTGCACAGTCCCGGTCTCCCTATCCCTCGGTAAGACCCACACTCGGAGCATCATGCACAGTCCCGGTCTCCGTATCCCTCGGTCAGACCCACACTCGGAGCACCGTGCACAGTCCCGGTTTCCGTATCCCTCGGTTAGACCCACACTCGGAGCACCGTGCCCAGTCCCGGTCTCCGTATCCCTCGGTTAGACCAACACTCGGAGCACCGTGCACAGTCTCGGTCTCCGTATCCCCCGGTTAGACCCACACTCGGAGCACCGTGCACAGTCCCGGTCTCCGTACCCCTCGGTTAGACCCACACTCGGAGCACCGTGCACAGTCCCGGTCTCCGTATCCCTCAGTCCGTCCCACACTCGGAGCACCGTGCACAGTCCCGGTCTCGGTATCCCTCGGTTAGACCCACACTCGGAGCACCGTGCACAGTCCCGGTCTCCATATCCCTCGGTCAGACCCACACTCGGAGCACCGTGCACAGTCCCGCTCTCCGTATCCCTCGGTTAGACCCATACTCGGAGCACCGTGCACTGTCCCGGTCTCCGTATCCCTCGGTTAGACCCACGCTCGGAGCACAGTGCACTGTCCCGGTCTCCATATTCCTCGGTGACACCCACACTCAGAGCACCGCGCACAGTCCCGGTCTCCGTATCCCTCGGTAAGACCCACACTCGGAGCACCGTGCACAGTCCCGGTCTCCGTATCCCTCGGTTAGACCCACACTCGGAGCAGCGTGCACAGTCCCGGTCTCCATATCCCTTGGTTAGACCCACACTCGGAGCACCGTGCACAGTCCCGGTCTCCGTATCCCTCGGTTAGACCCACACACGGAGCACCGTGCACAGTTCCGGTCTCCATATCCCTCGGTCAGACCCACACTCGGAGCACCGTGCACAGTCCCGTTCTCCGTATCCCTCGGTTAGACCCACACACGGAGCACCGTGTACAGTCCCGGTCTCCGTATCCCTCGGTTAGACCCACACTCGGAGCAGCGTGCACAGACCCGGTCTCAGTATCCCTCGGTTAGACCCACACTCGGAGCACCGTGCACAGTCCCGGTCTCAGGATCCCTCGGTTAGACCCACACTCGGAGCACCGTGCACAGTCTCGGTCTCCGTATCCCTCGGTTAGACCCACACTCGGAGCTCCGTGCACAGTCCCGGTCTCCGTATCCCTCGATTAGACCCACACTCGGAGCACCGTGCACAGTCCCGGTCTCCGTATCCCCCAGTTAGACCCACACTCGGAGCACCGTGCACAGTCCCGGTCTCCGTATCCCTCGGTTAGACCCACACTCGGAGCACCGTGCACAGTCCCGGTCTCCGTATCCCTCGGTTAGACCCACACTCGGAGTACCGTGCACAGTCCCGGTCTCTGTATCCCTCGGTCAGACCCACACTCGGAGCACTGTGTACAGTCCCGGTCTCCGTATCCCTTGGTCAGACCCACACTCGGAGCACCGTGCACAGTCCCGGTCTCCGTATCCCTCGGTCAGACCCACACTCGGAGCACCGTGCACAGTCCCGGTCTCCGTATCCCTCGGTTAGACCCACACTCGGAGCACCGTGCACAGTCCCGGTCTCCGTAACCCTCGGTCAGACCCACACTCGGAGCACCGTGCACAGTCCCGGTCTCCGTATCCCTCGGTTAGACCCACACTGTGAGCACCGTGCACAGTCCCGGTCTCCGTATCTCTCGGTTAGACCCACACTCGGAGCACCGTGCACAGTCCCGGTCTCCGTATCCCTCGGTCAGACCCACACTCGGAGCACCGTGCACAATCCCGGTCTCCGTATCCCTCGGTTCGACCCACACTCGGATCACCGTGCACAGTCCCGGTCTCCGTATTCCTCGGTTAGACCCACACTCGGAGCACCGTGCACAGTCCCGGTCTCCGTATCCCTCGGTTAGACCCACACTCGGAGCACCGTGCACAGTTCCGGTCTCCGTATCCCTCAGTCCGTCCCACACTCGGAGCACCGTGCACAGTCCCGGTCCCGGTATCCCTCGGTTAGACCCACACTCGGAGCACCGTGCACAGTCCCGGTCTCCATATCCCTCGGTCAGACCCACACTCGGAGCACCGTGCACAGTCCCGCTCTCCGTATCCCTCGGTTAGACCCATACTCGGAGCACCGTGCACTGTCCCGGTCTCCGTATCCCTCGGTTAGACCCACGCTCGGAGCACAGTGCACTGTCCCGGTCTCCATATTCCTCGGTCACACCCACACTCAGAGCACCGCGCACAGTCCCGGTCTCCGTATCCCTCGGTAAGACCCACACTCGGAGCACCGTGCACAGTCCCGGTCTCCGTATCCCTCGGTTAGACCCACACACGGAGCACCGTGCACAGTCCCGGTCTCCATATCCCTCGGTCAGAACCACACTCGGAGCACCGTACACAGTCCCGTTCTCCGTATCCCTCGGTTAGACCCACACACGGAGCACCGTGCACAGTCCCGGTCTCCGTATCCCTCGGTCAGACCCACACTCGGAGCACCGTGCACAGTCCCGGTCTCCATATCCCTTGGTTAGACCCACACTCGGAGCACCGTGCACAGTCCCGGTCTCCGTATCCCTCGGTTAGACCCACACACGGAGCACCGTGCACAGTCCCGGTCTCCATATCCCTCGGTCAGACCCACACTCGGAGCACCGTACACAGTCCCGTTCTCCGTATCCCTCGGTTAGACCCACACACGGAGCACCGTGCACAGTCCCGGTCTCCGTATCCCTCGGTTAGACCCACACTCGGAGCAGCGTGCACAGACCCGGTCTCAGTATCCCTCGGTTAGACCCACACTCGGAGCACCGTGCACAGTCCCGGTCTCAGGATCCCTCGGTTAGACCCACACTCGGAGCACCGTGCACAGTCTCGGTCTCCGTATCCCTCGGTTAGACCCACACTCGGAGCTCCGTGCACAGTCCCGGTCTCCGTATCCCTCGATTAGACCCACACTCGGAGCACCGTGCACAGTCCCGGTCTCCGTATCCCTCGGTTAGACCCACACTCGGAGCAGCGTGCACAGTCTCTCTCTCTCTGTCTCTCTCTCTCTCTGCATCTCTCTCTCTCTCTCTGTCTCTCTTCGTACCTCGCCCCACCATTGCCAAGCCTCACCTTTGAGAGGTAGTCAGTCTCCACTCGCTCTTTCAGCATATCGGAAGGTTTATTCTCGTACGATTTGTACGTCTCCAGGTATCGTCCAGCCTCCTCAGAGCTGCACAGAAAACAACGAGATAGAGTTACCCTGAGAGAGCGTCACTCTGTATCTGCTGTACCTGTCCTGGGAGTGTTTGATGGGGACAGTGTAGAGGGAGCTTTACTCTGTATCTAACCCCGTGCTATACCTGTCCTGGGAGTGTTTGATGGGGACAGTGTAGAGGGAGCTTTGCTCTGTATCTAACCCCGTGCTGTACCTGTCCTGGGAGTGTTTGATGGGGACAGTGTAGAGGGAGCTTTATTCTGTATCTAACCCCGTGCTGTACCTGTCATGGGAGTGTTTGATGGGGACAGTGTCGAGGGAGCTTTACTCTGTATCTAACCCCGTGCTGTACCTGTCCTGGGAGTGTTTGATGAGGACAGTGTGGAGGGAGCTTTACTCTGTATCTAACCCCGTGCTGTACCTGTCCTGGGAGTGTTTGATGGGGACAGTGTAGAGGGAGCTTTACTCTGTATCTAACCCTGTGCTGTACCTGTCCTGGGAGTGTTTGATGGGGACAGTGTAGAGGGAGCTTTACTGTGTATCTAACCCCATGCTGTACCTGTCCTGGGAGTGTTTGATGGGGCAGTGTAGAGGGAGCTTTACTCTGTATCTAACTCCGTGCTGTACCTGTCCTGGGAGTGTTTGATGGGGACAGTGTAGAGGGAACGTTACTCTGTATCTAACCCTGTGCTGTACCTGTCCTGGGAGTGTATGATGGGGACAGTGGAGAGGGAGCTTTACTCCGTATCTAACCCCGTGCTGTACCTGTCCTGGGAGTGTTTGATGGGGACAGTGTAGAGGGAGCTTTACTCTGTATCTAACCCCGTGCTGTACCTGTCCTGGGAGTGTTTGATGGGGACAGTGTAGAGGGAGCTTTACTCTGTATCTAACCCTGTGCTGTGCCTGTCCTGGGAGTGTTTGATGGGGACAGTGTAGAGGGAGCTTTACTCTGTATCTAACACCGTGCTGTACCTGTCCTGGGAGTGTTTGATGGGGACAGTGTAGAGGGAGCTTTACTCTGTATCTAACCCCGTGCTGTACCTGTCCTGGGAGTGTTTGATGGGGACAGTGTAGAGGGAGCTTTACTCTGTATCTAACCCCGTGCTGTACCTGTCCTGGGAGTGTTTGATGGGGACAGTGTTGAGGGAGCTTTACTCTGTATCTAACCCCGTGCTGTACCTGTCCTGGGAGTGTTTGATGGGGACAGTGTAGAGGGAGCTTTACTCTGTATCTAACCCCGTGCTGTACCTGTCCTGGGAGAGTTTGATGGGGACAGTGTAGAGGGAGCTTTACTCTGTATCTAACCCCGAGCTGTACCTGTCCTGGGAGAGTTTGATGGGGACAGTGTAGAGGGAGCTTTACTCTGTATCTAACCCTGTGCTGTACCTGTCCTGGGAGTGTTTGATGGGGATATTGTAGAGGGAGCTTTACTCTGTATCTAACCCGTGCTGTACCTGTCCTGGGAGTGTTTGATGGGGACAGTGTAGAGGGAGCTTTACTCTGTCTCTAACCCCGTTCTGTACCTGTCCTGGGAGTGATTGATGGGGACAGTGTAGAGGGAGCTTTACTCTGTATCTAACCCTGTGCTGTACCTGTCCTGGGAGTGTTTGATGGGGACAGTGTACAGGGAGCTTTACTCTGTATCTAACCCCGTGCTGTACCTGTCCTGGGAGTGTTTGATGGGGACAGTGTAGAGGGAGCTTTATTCTGTATCTAACCCTGTGCTGTACCTGTCCTGGGAGTGTTTGATGGGGACAGTGTATAGGGAGCTTTACTCTGTATCTAACCCCGAGCTGTACCTGTCCTGGGAGTGTTTGATAGGGACAGTGTAGAGGGAGCTTTACTCTGTATCTAACTCCATGCTGTACCTGTCCTGGGAGTGTTTGATGGGGACAGTGTAGACGGAGCTTTACTCTGTATCTAACCCTGTGCTGTACCTGTCCTGGGAGTGTTTGATGGAGACAGTGTAGAGGGAGCTTTACTCTGTACCTGACCCCGTGCTGTGCCTGTGCTGGGAGTGTTTGATGGGGACAGTGTAGAGGGAGCTTTACTCTGTATCTAACCCCGTGCTGTACCTGTCCTGGGAGTGTTTGCTGGGGACAGTGTAGAGGGAGCTTTACTCTGTATCTAACCCCATGCTGTACCTGTCCTGGGAGTGTTTGATGGGGACAGTGTCGAGGGAGCTTTACTCTGTATCTAACCCCGTGCTGTACCTGTCCTGGGAGTGTTTGATGGAGACAGTGTAGAGTGAGCTATACTCTGTATCTAACCCCTTGCTGTACCTGTCCTGGGAGTGTTTGATGGGGACAGTGTAGAGGGAGCTTTACTCTGTATCTAACCCCGTGCAGTACCTGTCCTGGGAGTGTTTGATGGGGACAGTGTAGAGGGAGCTTTACTCTGTATCTAACGCTGTGCTGTACCTGTCCTGGGAGTATTTGATGGGGACAGTGTCGAGGGAGCTTTACTCTGTATCTAACCCCGTGCTGTACCTGTCCTGGGAGTGTTTGATGGAGACAGTGTAGAGGGAGCTTTACTCTGTATCTCACCCCGTGCTGTACCTGTCCTGGGAGTGTTTGATGGGGACAGTATAGAGGGAGCTTTGCTCTGTATCTAACCCCGTGCTGTACCTGTCCTGGGAGTGTTTGATGGGGATAGTGTAGAGGGAGCTTTACTCTGTATCTAACCCCGTGCTGTAGCTGTCCTGGGAGTGTTCGATGGGGACAGTGTAGAGGGAGCTTGACTCTGTATCTAACCCAGTGCAGTACCTGTCCTGGGAGTGTTTGATGGGGACAGTGTAGAGGGAGCTTTACTCTGTATCTAACCCCGTGCTGTACCTGTCCTGGGAGTGTTTGATGGGGACAGTGTAGAGGGAGATTTACTCTGTCTCTCACCCCATGCTGTACCTGTCCTGGGAGTGTTTGATGGGGACAGTGTAGAGGAAGCTTTACTCTGTATCTAACCCCGTGCTGTACCTGTCCTGGGAGTGTTTGATGGGGACAGTGTAGAGGGAGCTTTACTCTGTATCTAACCCCGTGCTGTCCCTGTCCTGGGAGTGTTTGATGGGGACAGTGTAGAGGGAGCTTTACTCTGTATCTAACCCCGTGCTGTAGCTGTCCTGGGAGTGTTTGATGGGGACAGTGTAGAGGGAGCTTTGCTCTGTATCTAACCCCGTGCTGTACCTGTCCTGGGAGTGTTTGATGGGGACAGTGTAGAGGGAGCTTTATTCTGTATCTAACCCCGTGCTGTACCTGTCATGGGAGTGTTTGATGGGGACAGTGTCGAGGGAGCTTTACTCTGTATCTAACCCCGTGCTGTACCTGTCCTGGGAGTGTTTGATGAGGACAGTGTGGAGGGAGCTTTACTCTGTATCTAACCCCGTGCTGTACCTGTCCTGGGAGTGTTTGATGGGGACAGTGTAGAGGGAGCTTTACTCTGTATCTAACCCTGTGCTGTACCTGTCCTGGGAGTGTTTGATGGGGACAGTGTAGAGGGAGCTTTACTGTGTATCTAACCCCATGCTGTACCTGTCCTGGGAGTGTTTGATGGGGACAGTGTAGAGGGAGCTTTACTCTGTATCTAACTCCGTGCTGTACCTGTCCTGGGAGTGTTTGATGGGGACAGTGTAGAGGGAGCGTTACTCTGTATCTAACCCTGTGCTGTACCTGTCCTGGGAGTGTATGATGGGGACAGTGGAGAGGGAGCTTTACTCCGTATCTAACCCCGTGCTGTACCTGTCCTGGGAGTGTTTGATGGGGACAGTGTAGAGGGAGCTTTACTCTGTATCTAACCCCGTGCTGTACCTGTCCTGGGAGTGTTTGATGGGGACAGTGTAGAGGGAGCTTTACTCTGTATCTAACCCTGTGCTGTGCCTGTCCTGGGAGTGTTTGATGGGGACAGTGTAGAGGGAGCTTTACTCTGTATCTAACACCGTGCTGTACCTGTCCTGGGAGTGTTTGATGGGGACAGTGTAGAGGGAGCTTTACTCTGTATCTAACCCCGTGCTGTACCTGTCCTGGGAGTGTTTGATGGGGACAGTGTAGAGGGAGCTTTACTCTGTATCTAACCCCGTGCTGTACCTGTCCTGGGAGTGTTTGATGGGGACAGTGTTGAGGGAGCTTTACTCTGTATCTAACCCCGTGCTGTACCTGTCCTGGGAGTGTTTGATGGGGACAGTGTAGAGGGAGCTTTACTCTGTATCTAACCCCGTGCTGTACCTGTCCTGGGAGAGTTTGATGGGGACAGTGTAGAGGGAGCTTTACTCTGTATCTAACCCCGAGCTGTACCTGTCCTGGGAGAGTTTGATGGGGACAGTGTAGAGGGAGCTTTACTCTGTATCTAACCCTGTGCTGTACCTGTCCTGGGAGTGTTTGATGGGGATAGTGTAGAGGGAGCTTTACTCTGTATCTAACCCGTGCTGTACCTGTCCTGGGAGTGTTTGATGGGGACAGTGTAGAGGGAGCTTTACTCTGTCTCTAACCCCGTGCTGTACCTGTCCTGGGAGTGATTGATGGGGACAGTGTAGAGGGAGCTTTACTCTGTATCTAACCCTGTGCTGTACCTGTCCTGGGAGTGTTTGATGGGGACAGTGTAGAGGGAGCTTTACTCTGTATCTAACCCCGTGCTGTACCTGTCCTGGGAGTGTTTGATGGGGACAGTGTAGAGGGAGCTTTATTCTGTATCTAACCCTGTGCTGTACCTGTCCTGGGAGTGTTTGATGGGGACAGTGTATAGGGAGCTTTACTCTGTATCTAACCCCGAGCTGTACCTGTCCTGGGAGTGTTTGATAGGGACAGTGTAGAGGGAGCTTTACTCTGTATCTAACTCCATGCTGTACCTGTCCTGGGAGTGTTTGATGGGGACAGTGTAGACGAAGCTTTACTCTGTATCTAACCCTGTGCTGTACCTGTCCTGGGAGTGTTTGATGGAGACAGTGTAGAGGGAGCTTTACTCTGTACCTGACCCCGAGCTGTGCCTGTGCTGGGAGTGTTTGATGGGGACAGTGTAGAGGGAGCTTTACTCTGTATCTAACCCCGTGCTGTACCTGTCCTGGGAGTGTTTGCTGGGGACAGTGTAGAGGGAGCTTTACTCTGTATCTAACCCCATGCTGTACCTGTCCTGGGAGTGTTTGATGGGGACAGTGTCGAGGGAGCTTTACTCTGTATCTAACCCCGTGCTGTACCTGTCCTGGGAGTGTTTGATGGAGACAGTGTAGAGGGAGCTATACTCTGTATCTAACCCCTTGCTGTACCTGTCCTGGGAGTGTTTGATGGGGACAGTGTAGAGGGAGCTTTACTCTGTATCTAACCCCGTGCAGTACCTGTCCTGGGAGTGTTTGATGGGGACAGTGTAGAGGGAGCTTTACTCTGTATCTAACGCTGTGCTGTACCTGTCCTGGGAGTGTTTGATGGGGACAGTGTCGAGGGAGCTTTACTCTGTATCTAACCCCGTGCTGTACCTGTCCTGGGAGTGTTTGATGGGGACAGTGTAGAGGGAGCTTTACTCTGTATCTAACCCTGTGCTGTGCCTGTCCTGGGAGTGTTTGATGGGGACAGTGTAGAGGGAGCTTTACTCTGTATCTAACACCGTGCTGTACCTGTCCTGGGAGTGTTTGATGGGGACAGTGTAGAGGGAGCTTTACTCTGTATCTAACCCCGTGCTGTACCTGTCCTGGGAGTGTTTGATGGGGACAGTGTAGAGGGAGCTTTACTCTGTATCTAACCCCGTGCTGTACCTGTCCTGGGAGTGTTTGATGGGGACAGTGTTGAGGGAGCTTTACTCTGTATCTAACCCCGTGCTGTACCTGTCCTGGGAGTGTTTGATGGGGACAGTGTAGAGGGAGCTTTACTCTGTATCTAACCCCGTGCTGTACCTGTCCTGGGAGTGTTTGATGGGGATAGTGTAGAGGGAGCTTTACTCTGTATCTAACCCGTGCTGTACCTGTCCTGGGAGTGTTTGATGGGGACAGTGTAGAGGGAGCTTTACTCT
The DNA here is from genome assembly GCF_047496885.1 of Scyliorhinus torazame. Lineage (NCBI taxonomy): Eukaryota > Metazoa > Chordata > Chondrichthyes > Carcharhiniformes > Scyliorhinidae > Scyliorhinus > Scyliorhinus torazame. The sequence goes on along the minus strand of NC_092729.1, from coordinate 80,651,593 downwards.
GTCTCTAACCCCGTGCTGTACCTGTCCTGGGAGTGTTTGATGGGGACAGTGTAGAGGGAGCTTTACTCTGTATCTAACCCCGTGCTGTACCTGTCCTGGGAGTGTTTGATGGGGACAGTGTTGAGGGAGCTTTACTCTGTATCTAACCCCGTGCTGTACCTGTCCTGGGAGTGTTTGATGGGGACAGTGTAGAGGGAGCTTTACTCTGTATCTAACCCCGTGCTGTACCTGTCCTGGGAGTGTTTGATGGGGATAGTGTAGAGGGAGCTTTACTCTGTATCTAACCCGTGCTGTACCTGTCCTGGGAGTGTTTGATGGGGACAGTGTAGAGGGAGCTTTACTCTGTCTCTAACCCCGTGCTGTACCTGTCCTGGGAGTGATTGATGGGGACAGTGTAGAGGGAGCTTTACTCTGTATCTAACCCCGTGCTGTACCTGTCCTGGGAGTGTTTGCTGGGGACAGTGTAGAGGGAGCTTTACTCTGTATCTAACCCCATGCTGTACCTGTCCTGGGAGTGTTTGATGGGGACAGTGTCGAGGGAGCTTTACTCTGTATCTAACCCCGTGCTGTACCTGTCCTGGGAGTGTTTGATGGAGACAGTGTAGAGTGAGCTATACTCTGTATCTAACCCCTTGCTGTACCTGTCCTGGGAGTGTTTGATGGGGACAGTGTAGAGGGAGCTTTACTCTGTATCTAACCCCGTGCAGTACCTGTCCTGGGAGTGTTTGATGGGGACAGTGTAGAGGGAGCTTTACTCTGTATCTAACGCTGTGCTGTACCTGTCCTGGGAGTATTTGATGGGGACAGTGTCGAGGGAGCTTTACTCTGTATCTAACCCCGTGCTGTACCTGTCCTGGGAGTGTTTGATGGAGACAGTGTAGAGGGAGCTTTACTCTGTATCTCACCCCGTGCTGTACCTGTCCTGGGAGTGTTTGATGGGGACAGTATAGAGGGAGCTTTGCTCTGTATCTAACCCCGTGCTGTACCTGTCCTGGGAGTGTTTGATGGGGATAGTGTAGAGGGAGCTTTACTCTGTATCTAACCCCGTGCTGTAGCTGTCCTGGGAGTGTTCGATGGGGACAGTGTAGAGGGAGCTTGACTCTGTATCTAACCCAGTGCAGTACCTGTCCTGGGAGTGTTTGATGGGGACAGTGTAGAGGGAGCTTTACTCTGTATCTAACCCCGTGCTGTACCTGTCCTGGGAGTGTTTGATGGGGACAGTGTAGAGGGAGATTTACTCTGTCTCTCACCCCATGCTGTACCTGTCCTGGGAGTGTTTGATGGGGACAGTGTAGAGGAAGCTTTACTCTGTATCTAACCCCGTGCTGTACCTGTCCTGGGAGTGTTTGATGGGGACAGTGTAGAGGGAGCTTTACTCTGTATCTAACCCCGTGCTGTCCCTGTCCTGGGAGTGTTTGATGGGGACAGTGTAGAGGGAGCTTTACTCTGTATCTAACCCCGTGCTGTAGCTGTCCTGGGAGTGTTTGATGGGGACAGTGTAGAGGGAGCTTTGCTCTGTATCTAACCCCGTGCTGTACCTGTCCTGGGAGTGTTTGATGGGGACAGTGTAGAGGGAGCTTTATTCTGTATCTAACCCCGTGCTGTACCTGTCATGGGAGTGTTTGATGGGGACAGTGTCGAGGGAGCTTTACTCTGTATCTAACCCCGTGCTGTACCTGTCCTGGGAGTGTTTGATGAGGACAGTGTGGAGGGAGCTTTACTCTGTATCTAACCCCGTGCTGTACCTGTCCTGGGAGTGTTTGATGGGGACAGTGTAGAGGGAGCTTTACTCTGTATCTAACCCTGTGCTGTACCTGTCCTGGGAGTGTTTGATGGGGACAGTGTAGAGGGAGCTTTACTGTGTATCTAACCCCATGCTGTACCTGTCCTGGGAGTGTTTGATGGGGACAGTGTAGAGGGAGCTTTACTCTGTATCTAACTCCGTGCTGTACCTGTCCTGGGAGTGTTTGATGGGGACAGTGTAGAGGGAGCGTTACTCTGTATCTAACCCTGTGCTGTACCTGTCCTGGGAGTGTATGATGGGGACAGTGGAGAGGGAGCTTTACTCCGTATCTAACCCCGTGCTGTACCTGTCCTGGGAGTGTTTGATGGGGACAGTGTAGAGGGAGCTTTACTCTGTATCTAACCCCGTGCTGTACCTGTCCTGGGAGTGTTTGATGGGGACAGTGTAGAGGGAGCTTTACTCTGTATCTAACCCTGTGCTGTGCCTGTCCTGGGAGTGTTTGATGGGGACAGTGTAGAGGGAGCTTTACTCTGTATCTAACACCGTGCTGTACCTGTCCTGGGAGTGTTTGATGGGGACAGTGTAGAGGGAGCTTTACTCTGTATCTAACCCCGTGCTGTACCTGTCCTGGGAGTGTTTGATGGGGACAGTGTAGAGGGAGCTTTACTCTGTATCTAACCCCGTGCTGTACCTGTCCTGGGAGTGTTTGATGGGGACAGTGTTGAGGGAGCTTTACTCTGTATCTAACCCCGTGCTGTACCTGTCCTGGGAGTGTTTGATGGGGACAGTGTAGAGGGAGCTTTACTCTGTATCTAACCCCGTGCTGTACCTGTCCTGGGAGAGTTTGATGGGGACAGTGTAGAGGGAGCTTTACTCTGTATCTAACCCCGAGCTGTACCTGTCCTGGGAGAGTTTGATGGGGACAGTGTAGAGGGAGCTTTACTCTGTATCTAACCCTGTGCTGTACCTGTCCTGGGAGTGTTTGATGGGGATAGTGTAGAGGGAGCTTTACTCTGTATCTAACCCGTGCTGTACCTGTCCTGGGAGTGTTTGATGGGGACAGTGTAGAGGGAGCTTTACTCTGTCTCTAACCCCGTGCTGTACCTGTCCTGGGAGTGATTGATGGGGACAGTGTAGAGGGAGCTTTACTCTGTATCTAACCCTGTGCTGTACCTGTCCTGGGAGTGTTTGATGGGGACAGTGTAGAGGGAGCTTTACTCTGTATCTAACCCCGTGCTGTACCTGTCCTGGGAGTGTTTGATGGGGACAGTGTAGAGGGAGCTTTATTCTGTATCTAACCCTGTGCTGTACCTGTCCTGGGAGTGTTTGATGGGGACAGTGTATAGGGAGCTTTACTCTGTATCTAACCCCGAGCTGTACCTGTCCTGGGAGTGTTTGATAGGGACAGTGTAGAGGGAGCTTTACTCTGTATCTAACTCCATGCTGTACCTGTCCTGGGAGTGTTTGATGGGGACAGTGTAGACGAAGCTTTACTCTGTATCTAACCCTGTGCTGTACCTGTCCTGGGAGTGTTTGATGGAGACAGTGTAGAGGGAGCTTTACTCTGTACCTGACCCCGAGCTGTGCCTGTGCTGGGAGTGTTTGATGGGGACAGTGTAGAGGGAGCTTTACTCTGTATCTAACCCCGTGCTGTACCTGTCCTGGGAGTGTTTGCTGGGGACAGTGTAGAGGGAGCTTTACTCTGTATCTAACCCCATGCTGTACCTGTCCTGGGAGTGTTTGATGGGGACAGTGTCGAGGGAGCTTTACTCTGTATCTAACCCCGTGCTGTACCTGTCCTGGGAGTGTTTGATGGAGACAGTGTAGAGGGAGCTATACTCTGTATCTAACCCCTTGCTGTACCTGTCCTGGGAGTGTTTGATGGGGACAGTGTAGAGGGAGCTTTACTCTGTATCTAACCCCGTGCAGTACCTGTCCTGGGAGTGTTTGATGGGGACAGTGTAGAGGGAGCTTTACTCTGTATCTAACGCTGTGCTGTACCTGTCCTGGGAGTGTTTGATGGGGACAGTGTCGAGGGAGCTTTACTCTGTATCTAACCCCGTGCTGTACCTGTCCTGGGAGTGTTTGATGGGGACAGTGTAGAGGGAGCTTTACTCTGTATCTAACCCTGTGCTGTGCCTGTCCTGGGAGTGTTTGATGGGGACAGTGTAGAGGGAGCTTTACTCTGTATCTAACACCGTGCTGTACCTGTCCTGGGAGTGTTTGATGGGGACAGTGTAGAGGGAGCTTTACTCTGTATCTAACCCCGTGCTGTACCTGTCCTGGGAGTGTTTGATGGGGACAGTGTAGAGGGAGCTTTACTCTGTATCTAACCCCGTGCTGTACCTGTCCTGGGAGTGTTTGATGGGGACAGTGTTGAGGGAGCTTTACTCTGTATCTAACCCCGTGCTGTACCTGTCCTGGGAGTGTTTGATGGGGACAGTGTAGAGGGAGCTTTACTCTGTATCTAACCCCGTGCTGTACCTGTCCTGGGAGTGTTTGATGGGGATAGTGTAGAGGGAGCTTTACTCTGTATCTAACCCGTGCTGTACCTGTCCTGGGAGTGTTTGATGGGGACAGTGTAGAGGGAGCTTTACTCTGTCTCTAACCCCGTGCTGTACCTGTCCTGGGAGTGTTTGATGGGGACAGTGTAGAGGGAGCTTTACTCTGTATCTAACCCCGTGCTGTACCTGTCCTGGGAGTGTTTGATGGGGACAGTGTTGAGGGAGCTTTACTCTGTATCTAACCCCGTGCTGTACCTGTCCTGGGAGTGTTTGATGGGGACAGTGTAGAGGGAGCTTTACTCTGTATCTAACCCCGTGCTGTACCTGTCCTGGGAGTGTTTGATGGGGATAGTGTAGAGGGAGCTTTACTCTGTATCTAACCCGTGCTGTACCTGTCCTGGGAGTGTTTGATGGGGACAGTGTAGAGGGAGCTTTACTCTGTCTCTAACCCCGTGCTGTACCTGTCCTGGGAGTGATTGATGGGGACAGTGTAGAGGGAGCTTTACTCTGTATCTAACCCTGTGCTGTACCTGTCCTGGGAGTGTTTGATGGGGACAGTGTAGAGGGAGCTTTACTCTGTATCTAACCCCGTGCTGTACCTGTCCTGGGAGTGTTTGATGGGGACAGTGTAGAGGGAGCTTTATTCTGTATCTAACCCTGTGCTGTACCTGTCCTGGGAGTGTTTGATGGGGACAGTGTATAGGGAGCTTTACTCTGTATCTAACCCCGAGCTGTACCTGTCCTGGGAGTGTTTGATAGGGACAGTGTAGAGGGAGCTTTACTCTGTATCTAACTCCATGCTGTACCTGTCCTGGGAGTGTTTGATGGGGACAGTGTAGACGGAGCTTTACTCTGTATCTAACCCTGTGCTGTACCTGTCCTGGGAGTGTTTGATGGAGACAGTGTAGAGGGAGCTTTACTCTGTACCTGACCCCGAGCTGTGCCTGTGCTGGGAGTGTTTGATGGGGACAGTGTAGAGGGAGCTTTACTCTGTATCTAACCCCGTGCTGTACCTGTCCTGGGAGTGTTTGCTGGGGACAGTGTAGAGGGAGCTTTACTCTGTATCTAACCCCATGCTGTACCTGTCCTGGGAGTGTTTGATGGGGACAGTGTCGAGGGAGCTTTACTCTGTATCTAACCCCGTGCTGTACCTGTCCTGGGAGTGTTTGATGGAGACAGTGTAGAGGGAGCTATACTCTGTATCTAACCCCTTGCTGTACCTGTCCTGGGAGTGTTTGATGGGGACAGTGTAGAGGGAGCTTTACTCTGTATCTAACCCCGTGCAGTACCTGTCCTGGGAGTGTTTGATGGGGACAGTGTAGAGGGAGCTTTACTCTGTATCTAACGCTGTGCTGTACCTGTCCTGGGAGTGTTTGATGGGGACAGTGTCGAGGGAGCTTTACTCTGTATCTAACCCCGTGCTGTACCTGTCCTGGGAGTGTTTGATGGAGACAGTGTAGAGGGAGCTTTACTCTGTATCTCACCCCGTGCTGTACCTGTCCTGGGAGTGTTTGATGGGGACAGTATAGAGGGAGCTTTACTCTGTATCTAACCCCGTGCTGTACCTGTCCTGGGAGTGTTTGATGGGGATAGTGTAGAGGGAGCTTTACTCTGTATCTAACCCCGTGCTGTAGCTGTCCTGGGAGTGTTCGATGGGGACAGTGTAGAGGGAGCTTGACTCTGTATCTAACCCAGTGCAGTACCTGTCCTGGGAGTGTTTGATGGGGACAGTGTAGAGGGAGCTTTACTCTGTATCTAACCCCGTGCTGTACCTGTCCTGGGAGTGTTTGATGGGGACAGTGTAGAGGGAGATTTACTCTGTCTCTCACCCCATGCTGTACCTGTCCTGGGAGTGTTTGATGGGGACAGTGTAGAGGAAGCTTTACTCTGTATCTAACCCCGTGCTGTACCTGTCCTGGGAGTGTTTGATGGGGACAGTGTAGAGGGAGCTTTACTCTGTATCTAACCCCGTGCTGTCCCTGTCCTGGGAGTGTTTGATGGGGACAGTGTAGAGGGAGCTTTACTCTGTATCTAACCCCGTGCTGTAGCTGTCCTGGGAGTGTTTGATGGGGACAGTGTAGAGGGAGCTTTACTCTGTATCTAACCCCGTGCTGTACCTGTCCTGGGAGTGTTTGATGGGGACAGTGTAGAGGGAGCTTTACTCTGTATCTAACCACGTGATGTACCTGTCCTGGGAGTGTTTGATGGGGACAGTGTAGAGGGAGCTTTACTCTGTATCTAACCCCGTGCTGTCCCTGTCCTGGGAGTGTTTGATGGGGACAGTGTAGAGGGAGCTTTACTCTGTATCTAACCCCGTGCTGTAGCTGTCCTGGGAGTGTTTGTTGGGGGACAGTGTAGAGGGAGCTTTACTCTGTATCTAACCCCGTGCTGTACCTGTCCTGGGAGTGTTTGATCGGGACAGTGTAGAGGGAGCTTTACTCTGTATCTAACCCCGTGCTGTACCTGTCCTGGGAGTGTTTGATGGGGGACAGTGTAGAGGGAGCTTTACTCTGTATCTAACCCCGTGCTGTACCTGTCCTGGGAGTGTTTGATGGGGATAGTGTAGAGGGAGCTTTACTCTGTATCAAACCCCGTGCTGTACCTGTCCTGGGAGTGTTTGATGGGGACAGTGTAGAGGGAGCTTTACTCTGTATCTAACCCCGTGCTGTAGCTGTCCTGGGAGTGTTTGATGGGGACAGTGTAGAGGGAGCTTTACTCTGTATCTAACCCAGTGCTGTCCCTGTCCTGGGAGTGTTTGATGGCGACAGTGTAGAGGGAGCTTTACTCTTTATCTAACCCCGTGCTGTACCTGTCCTGGGAGTGTTTGATGGGGACAGTGTAGAGGGAACTTTACTCTGTATCTAACCCTGTGTTGTCCCTGTCCTGGGAGTGTTTGATGGTGACAGTGTAGAGGGAGCTTTACTCTGTATCTAACCCCGTACTGTCCCAGTCCTGGGAGTGTTTGATGGGGACAATGTAGAGGGAGCTTTACTCTGTATTTAACCCCGTGCTGTACCTGTTCTGGGAGTGTTTGATGGGGACAGTGTAGAGGGAGCTTTACTCTGTATCTAACCCCGTGCTGTCCCTGTCCTGGGAGTGTTTGATGGGGACAGTGTAGAGGGAGCTGGACTCTGTATCTAACCCCGTGCTGTACCTGTCCTGCGAGTGTTTGATGGGGACAGTGAAGAGGGAGCTTTACTCTGTATCTCACCACGTGCTGTATCTGTCCTGGGAGTGTTTGATGGGGACAGTGTAGAGGGAGCTTTACTCTGTATCTAACCCCGTGCTGTAGCTGTCCTGGGAGTGTTTGATGGGGACAGTGTAGAGGGAGCTTTACTCTGTATCTAACCCCGTGCTGTACCTGTCCTGGGAGTGTTTGATGGGGACAGTGTAGATGGAGCTTTACTCTGTATCTAACCCCGTGCTGTACCTGTCCTGGGAGTGTTTGATGGGGACAGTGTAGAGGGACCTTTACTCTGTATCAAACCCCGTGCTGTCCCTGTCCTGGGAGTGTTTGATGGGGACAGTGTAGAGGGAGCTTTACTCTGTATCTAACGCCGTGCTGTAGCTGTCCTGGGAGTGTTTGATGGGGACAGTGTAGAGGGAGCTTTACTCTGTATCAAACCCCGTGCTGTCCCTGTCCTGGGAGTGTTTGATGGGGACAGTGTAGAGGGAGCTTTACTCTGTATCTAACCCCGTGCTGTCCCTGTCCTGGGAGTGTTTGATGGGGACAGTGTAGAGGGAGCTTTACTCTGTATCTAACCCCGTGCTGTAGCTGTCCTGGGAGTGTTTGATGGGGACAGTGTAGAGGGAGCTTTACTCTGTATCTAACCCCGTGCTGTAGCTGTCCTGGGAGTGTTTGATGGGGGACAGTGTAGAGGGAGCTTTACTCTGTATCTAACCCCGTGCTGTACCTGTCCTGTGAGTGTTTGATGGGGACAGTGTTGAGGGAGATTTACTCTGTATCTAACCCCGTGCTGTACCTGTCCTGGGAGTGTTTGATGGGGACAGTGTGGAGGGAGCTTTACTCAGTATCAAACCCCGTGCTGTACCTGTCCTGGGAGTGTTTGATGGGGATAGTGTAGAGGGAGCTTTACTCTGTATCAAACCCCGTGCTGTACCTGTCCTCGGAGTGTTTGATGGGGACAGTGTAGAGGGAGCTTTACTCTGTATCTAACCCAGTGCTGTCCCTGTCCTGGGAGTGTTTGATGGGGACAGTGTAGAGGGAGCTTTACTCTTTATCTAACCCCGTGCTGTACCTGTCCTGGGAGTGTTTGATGGGGACAGTGTAGAGGGAACTTTACTCTGTATCTAACCCTGTGTTGTCCCTGTCCTGGGAGTGTTTGATGGTGACAGTGTAGAGGGAGCTTTACTCTGTATCTAACCCCGTACTGTCCCAGTCCTGGGAGTGTTTGATGGGGACAATGTAGAGGGAGCTTTACTCTGTATTTAACCCCGTGCTGTACCTGTTCTGGGAGTGTTTGATGGGGACAGTGTAGAGGGAGCTTTACTCTGTATCTAACCCCGTGCTGTCCCTGTCCTGGGAGTGTTTGATGGGGACAGTGTAGAGGGAGCTGGACTCTGTATCTAACCCCGTGCTGTACCTGTCCTGCGAGTGTTTGATGGGGACAGTGAAGAGGGAGCTTTACTCTGTATCTCACCACGTGCTGTACCTGTCCTGGGAGTGTTTGATGGGGACAGTGTAGAGGGAGCTTTACTCTGTATCTAACCCCGTGCTGTAGCTGTCCTGGGAGTGTTTGATGGGGACAGTGTAGAGGGAGCTTTACTCTGTATCTAACCCCGTGCTGTAGCTGTCCTGGGAGTGTTTGTTGGGGGACAGTGTAGAGGGAGCTTTACTCTGTATCTAACCCCGTGCTGTACCTGTCCTGGGAGTGTTTGATCGGGACAGTGTAGAGGGAGCTTTACTCTGTATCTAACCCCGTGCTGTACCTGTCCTGGGAGTGTTTGATGGGGGACAGTGTAGAGGGAGCTTTACTCTGTATCTAACCCCGTGCTGTACCTGTCCTGGGAGTGTTTGATGGGGATAGTGTAGAGGGAGCTTTACTCTGTATCAAACCCCGTGCTGTACCTGTCCTGGGAGTGTTTGATGGGGACAGTGTAGAGGGAGCTTTACTCTGTATCTAACCCAGTGCTGTCCCTGTCCTGGGAGTGTTTGATGGCGACAGTGTAGAGGGAGCTTTACTCTTTATCTAACCCCGTGCTGTACCTGTCCTGGGAGTGTTTGATGGGGACAGTGTAGAGGGAACTTTACTCTGTATCTAACCCTGTGTTGTCCCTGTCCTGGGAGTGTTTGATGGTGACAGTGTAGAGGGAGCTTTACTCTGTATCTAACCCCGTACTGTCCCAGTCCTGGGAGTGTTTGATGGGGACAATGTAGAGGGAGCTTTACTCTGTATTTAACCCCGTGCTGTACCTGTTCTGGGAGTGTTTGATGGGGACAGTGTAGAGGGAGCTTTACTCTGTATCTAACCCCGTGCTGTCCCTGTCCTGGGAGTGTTTGATGGGGACAGTGTAGAGGGAGCTGGACTCTGTATCTAACCCCGTGCTGTACCTGTCCTGCGAGTGTTTGATGGGGACAGTGAAGAGGGAGCTTTACTCTGTATCTCACCACGTGCTGTATCTGTCCTGGGAGTGTTTGATGGGGACAGTGTAGAGGGAGCTTTACTCTGTATCTAACCCCGTGCTGTAGCTGTCCTGGGAGTGTTTGATGGGGACAGTGTAGAGGGAGCTTTACTCTGTATCTAACCCCGTGCTGTACCTGTCCTGGGAGTGTTTGATGGGGACAGTGTAGATGGAGCTTTACTCTGTATCTAACCCCGTGCTGTACCTGTCCTGGGAGTGTTTGATGGGGACAGTGTAGAGGGAGCTTTACTCTGTATCAAACCCCGTGCTGTCCCTGTCCTGGGAGTGTTTGATGGGGACAGTGTAGAGGGAGCTTTACTCTGTATCTAACGCCGTGCTGTAGCTGTCCTGGGAGTGTTTGATGGGGACAGTGTAGAGGGAGCTTTACTCTGTATCAAACCACGTGCTGTCCCTGTCCTGGGAGTGTTTGATGGGGACAGTGTAGAGGGAGCTTTACTCTGTATCTAACCCCGTGCTGTCCCTGTCCTGGGAGTGTTTGATGGGGACAGTGTAGAGGGAGCTTTACTCTGTATCTAACCCCGTGCTGTAGCTGTCCTGGGAGTGTTTGATGGGGACAGTGTAGAGGGAGCTTTACTCTGTATCTAACCCCGTGCTGTAGCTGTCCTGGGAGTGTTTGATGGGGGACAGTGTAGAGGGAGCTTTACTCTGTATCTAACCCCGTGCTGTACCTGTCCTGTGAGTGTTTGATGGGGACAGTGTTGAGGGAGATTTACTCTGTATCTAACCCCGTGCTGTACCTGTCCTGGGAGTGTTTGATGGGGACAGTGTGGAGGGAGCTTTACTCAGTATCAAACCCCGTGCTGTACCTGTCCTGGGAGTGTTTGATGGGGATAGTGTAGAGGGAGCTTTACTCTGTATCAAACCCCGTGCTGTACCTGTCCTCTGAGTGTTTGATGGGGACAGTGTAGAGGGAGCTTTACTCTGTATCTAACCCAGTGCTGTCCCTGTCCTGGGAGTGTTTGATGGGGACAGTGTAGAGGGAGCTTTACTCTTTATCTAACCCCGTGCTGTACCTGTCCTGGGAGTGTTTGATGGGGACAGTGTAGAGGGAACTTTACTCTGTATCTAACCCTGTGTTGTCCCTGTCCTGGGAGTGTTTGATGGGGACAATGTAGAGGGAGCTTTACTCTGTATTTAACCCCGTGCTGTACCTGTTGTGGGAGTGTTTGATGGGGACAGTGTAGAGGGAGCTTTACTCTGTATCTAACCCCGTGCTGTCCCTGTCCTGGGAGTGTTTGATGGGGACAGTGTAGAGGGAGCTGGACTCTGTATCTAACCCCGTGCTGTACCTGTCCTGCGAGTGTTTGATGGGGACAGTGAAGAGGGAGCTTTACTCTGTATCTCACCACGTGCTGTACCTGTCCTGGGAGTGTTTGATGGGGACAGTGTAGAGGGAGCTTTACTCTGTATCTAACCCCGTGCTGTAGCTGTCCTGGGAGTGTTTGATGGGGACAGTGTAGAGGGAGCTTTACTCTGTATCTAACCCCGTGCTGTACCTGTCCTGGGAGTGTTTGATGGGGACAGTGTAGATGGAGCTTTACTCTGTATCTAACCCCGTGCTGTACCTGTCCTGGGAGTGTTTGATGGGGACAGTGTAGAGGGAGCTTTACTCTGTATCAAACCCCGTGCTGTCCCTGTCCTGGGAGTGTTTGATGGGGACAGTGTAGAGGGAGCTTTACTCTGTATCTAACGCCGTGCTGTAGCTGTCCTGGGAGTGTTTGATGGGGACAGTGTAGAGGGAGCTTTACTCTGTATCTAACCCCGTGCTGTCCCTGTCCTGGGAGTGTTTGATGGGGACAGTGTAGAGGGAGCTTTACTCTGTATCAAACCCCGTGCTGTCCCTGTCCTGGGAGTGTTTGATGGGGACAGTGTAGAGGGAGCTTTACTCTGTATCTAACCCCGTGCTGTCCCTGTCCTGGGAGTGTTTGATGGGGACAGTGTAGAGGGAGCTTTACTCTGTATCAAACCCCGTGCTGTGCCTGTCCTGGGAGTGTTTGATGGGGACAGTGTAGAGGGAGCTTTACTCTGTATCTAACCCCGTGCTGTAGCTGTCCTGGGAGTGTTTGATGGGGACAGTGTAGAGGGAGCTTTACTCTGTATCTAACCCCGTGCTGTACCTGTCCTGGGAGTGTTTGATGGGGACAGGGTAGAGGGAGCTTTACTCTGTATCTAACCCCGTGCTGTAGCTGTCCTGGGAGTGTTTGATGGGGACAGTGTAGAGGGAGCTTTACTCTGTATCTAACCCCGTGCTGTCCCTGTCCTGGGAGTGTTTGATGGGGACAGTGTAGAGGGAGCTTTACTCTGTATCTAACCCCGTGCTGTAGCTGTCCTGGGAGTGTTTGATGGGGACAGTGTAGAGGGAGCTTTACTCTGTATCTAACCCCGTGCTGTACCTGTCCTGGGAGTGTTTGATGGGGTCAGTGTAGAGGGAGCTTTACTCTGTATCTCACCCCGTGCTGTACCTGTCCTGGGAGTGTTTGATGGGGACAGTGTGGAGGGAGCTTTACTCAGTATCAAACCCCGTGCTGTACCTGTCCTGGGAGTGTTTGATGGGGATAGTGTAGAGGGAGCTTTACTCTGTATCAAACCCCGTGCTGTACCTGTCCTCGGAGTGTTTGATGGGGACAGTGTAGAGGGAGCTTTACTCTGTATCTAACCCAGTGCTGTCCCTGTCCTGGGAGTGTTTGATGGGGACAGTGTAGAGGGAGCTTTACTCTTTATCTAACCCCGTGCTGTACCTGTCCTGGGAGTGTTTGATGGGGACAGTGTAGAGGGAACTTTACTCTGTATCTAACCCTGTGTTGTCCCTGTCCTGGGAGTGTTTGATGGTGACAGTGTAGAGGGAGCTTTACTCTGTATCTAACCCCGTACTGTCCCAGTCCTGGGAGTGTTTGATGGGGACAATGTAGAGGGAGCTTTTCTCTGTATTTAACCCCGTGCTGTACCTGTTCTGGGAGTGTTTGATGGGGACAGTGTAGAGGGAGCTTTACTCTGTATCTAACCCCGTGCTGTCCCTGTCCTGGGAGTGTTTGATGGGGACAGTGTAGAGGGAGCTGGACTCTGTATCTAACCCCGTGCTGTACCTGTCCTGCGAGTGTTTGATGGGGACAGTGAAGAGGGAGCTTTACTCTGTATCTCACCACGTGCTGTACCTGTCCTGGGAGTGTTTGATGGGGACAGTGTAGAGGGAGCTTTACTCTGTATCTAACCCCGTGCTGTAGCTGTCCTGGGAGTGTTTGATGGGGACAGTGTAGAGGGAGCTTTACTCTGTATCTAACCCCGTGCTGTACCTGTCCTGGGAGTGTTTGATGGGGACAGTGTAGAGGGAGCTTTACTCTGTATCTAACCCAGTGCTGTCCCAGTCCTGGGAGTGTTTGATGGGGACAGTGTAGAGGGAACTTTACTCTGTATCTAACCCCGTGCTGTCCCTGTCCTGGGAGTGTTTGATGGTGACAGTGTAGAGGGAGCTTTACTCTGTATCTAACCCCGTACTGTCCCTGTCCTGGGAGTGTTTGATGGGGACAGTGTAGAGGGAGCTTTACTCTGTATCTAACCCCGTGCTGTACCTGTCCTGGGAGTGTTTGATGGGGACAGTGTAGAGGGAGCTTTACTCTGTATCTAACCCCGTACTGTACCTTTCCTGGGAGTGTTTGATGGGGACAGTGTAGAGGGAGCTTTACTCTGTATCTAACCCCGTGCTGTACCTGTCCTGGGAGTGTTTGATGGGGACTGTGTAGATGTAGCTTTACTCTGTATCTAACACCGTGCTGTACCTGTCCTGGGAGTGTTTGATGGGGACAGTGTAGAGGGAGCTTTACTCTGTATCTATCCCCGTGCTGTACCTGTCCTGGGAGTGTTTGATGGGGACTGTGTAGATGTAGCTTTACTCTGTATCTAACACCGTGCTGTACCTGTCCTGGGAGTGTTTGATGGTGACAGTGTAGAGGGAGCTTTACTCTGTATCTAACCCCGTGCTGTCCCTGTCCTGGGAGTGTTTGATGGGGACAGTGTAGAGGGAACTTTACTCTGTATCTAACCCCGTGCTGTCCCTGTCCTGGGAGTGTTTGATGGTGACAGTGTAGAGGGAGCTTTACTCTGTATCTAACCCCGTACTGTCCCTGTCCTGGGAGTGTTTGATGGGGACAGTGTAGAGGGAGCTTTACTCTGTATCTAACCCCGTGCTGTACCTGTCCTGGGAGTGTTTGATGGGGACAGTGTAGAGGGAGCTTTACTCTGTATCTAACCCCATGCTGTACCTGTCCTGGGAGTGTTTGATGGGGACAGTGTCGAGGGAGCTTGACTCTGTATCTAACCCCATGCTGTCCCTGTCCGGATAGTGTTTGATGGGGACAGTGTGGAGGGAGCTTGACTCTGTATCTAACCCCGTGCTGTACCTGTCCTGCGAGTGTTTGATGGGGACAATGTAGAGGGAGCTTTACTCTGTATCTAACCCCGTGCTGCACCTGTCCTGGGAGTGTTTGATGGGGACAGTGTAGAGGGAGCTTTACTCTGTATCAAACCCCGTGCTGTAGCTGTCCTGGGAGTGTTTGATGGGGACAGTGTAGAGGGAGCTTTACTCTGTATCAAACCCCGTGCTGTAGCTGTCCTGGGAGTGTTTGATGGGGACAGTGTAGAGGGAGCTTTACTCTGTATCTAACCCCGTGCTGTAGCTGTCCTGGGAGTGTTTGATGGGGACAGTGTAGAGGGAGCTTTACTCTGTATCTAACCCCGTGCTGTCCCTGTCCTGGGAGTGTTTGATGGGGACAGTGTAGAGGGAGCTTTACTCTGTATCTAACCCCGTGCTGTAGCTGTCCTGGGAGTGTTTGATGGGGACAGTGTAGAGGGAGCTTTACTCTGTATCAAACCCCGTGCTGTACCTGTCCTGGGAGTGTTTGATGGGGACAGTGTAGAGGGAGCTTTACTCTGTATCTAACCCAGTGCTGTCCCTGTCCTGGGAGTGTTTGATGGGGACAGTGTAGAGGGAGCTTTACTCTTTATCTAACCCCGTGCTGTACCTGTCCTGGGAGTGTTTGATGGGGACAGTGTAGAGGGAGCTTTACTCTGTATCTAACCCCGTGCTGTACCTGTCCTGGGAGTGTTTGATGGGGACAGTGTAGAGGGAGCTTTACTCTGTATCTAACCCTGTGCTGTACCTGTCCTGGGAGTGTTTGATGGGGACAGTGTAGAGGGAGCTTTACTCTGTATCTAACCCCGTGCTGTACCTGTCCTGGGAGTGTTTGATGGGGACAGTGTAGAGGGAGCTTTACTCTGTATCTAACCCCGTGCTGTACCTGTCCTGGGAGTGTTTGATGGGGACAGTTAGAGGGAACTTTACTCTGTATCTAACCCTGTGTTGTCCCTGTCCTGGGAGTGTTTGATGGTGACAGTGTAGAGGGAGCTTTACTCTGTATCTAACCCCGTACTGTCCCAGTCCTGGGAGTGTTTGATGGGGACAATGTAGAGGGAGCTTTACTCTGTATTTAACCCCGTGCTGTACCTGTTCTGGGAGTGTTTGATGGGGACAGTGTAGAGGGAGCTGGACTCTGTATCTAACCCCGTGCTGTACCTGTCCTGCGAGTGTTTGATGGGGACAGTGAAGAGGGAGCTTTACTCTGTATCTCACCACGTGCTGTACCTGTCCTGGGAGTGTTTGATGGGGACAGTGTAGAGGGAGCTTTACTCTGTATCTAACCCCGTGCTGTAGCTGTCCTGGGAGTGTTTGATGGGGACAGTGTAAGGGAGCTTTACTCTGTATCTAACCCCGTGCTGTACCTGTCCTGGGAGTGTTTGATGGGGACAGTGTAGATGGAGCTTTACTCTGTATCTAACCCCGTGCTGTACCTGTCCTGGGAGTGTTTGATGGGGACAGTGTAGAGGGAGCTTTACTCTGTATCAAACCCCGTGCTGTCCCTGTCCTGGGAGTGTTTGATGGGGACAGTGTAGAGGGAGCTTTACTCTGTATCTAACGCCGTGCTGTAGCTGTCCTGGGAGTGTTTGATGGGGACAGTGTAGAGGGAGCTTTACTCTGTATCTAACCCCGTGCTGTCCCTGTCCTGGGAGTGTTTGATGGGGACAGTGTAGAGGGAGCTTTACTCTGTATCTAACCCCGTGCTGTAGCTGTCCTGGGAGTGTTTGATGGGGACAGTGTAGAGGGAGCTTTACTCTGTATCTAACCCCGTGCTGTACCTGTCCTGGGAGTGTTTGATGGGGACAGGGTAGAGGGAGCTTTACTCTGTATCTAACCCCGTGCTGTACCTGCCCTGGGAGTGTTTGATGGGGACAGTGTAGAGGGAGCTTTACTCTGTATCTAACCCCGTGCTGTCCCTGTCCTGGGAGTGTTTGATGGGGACAGTGTAGAGGGAGCTTTACTCTGTATCTAACCCCGTGCTGTAGCTGTCCTGGGAGTGTTTGATGGGGGACAGTGTAGAGGGAGCTTTACTCTGTATCTAACCCCGTGCTGTACCTGTCCTGGGAGTGTTTGATGGGGACAGTGTGGAGGGAGCTTTACTCAGTATCAAACCCCGTGCTGTACCTGTCCTGGGAGTGTTTGATGGGGACAGTGTAGAGGGAGCTTTACTCTGTATCTAACCCAGTGCTGTCCCAGTCCTGGGAGTGTTTGATGGGGACAGTGTAGAGGGAACTTTACTCTGTATCTAACCCCGTGCTGTCCCTGTCCTGGGAGTGTTTGATGGTGACAGTGTAGAGGGAGCTTTACTCTGTATCTAACCCCGTACTGTCCCTGTCCTGGGAGTGTTTGATGGGGACAGTGTAGAGGGAGCTTTACTCTGTATCTAACCCCGTGCTGTACCTGTCCTGGGAGTGTTTGATGGGGACAGTGTAGAGGGAGCTTTACTCTGTATCTAACCCCGTACTGTACCTTTCCTGGGAGTGTTTGATGGGGACAGTGTAGAGGGAGCTTTACTCTGTATCTATCCCCGTGCTGTACCTGTCCTGGGAGTGTTTGATGGGGACTGTGTAGATGGAGCTTTACTCTGTATCTAACACCGTGCTGTACCTGTCCTGGGAGTGTTTGATGGGGACAGTGTAGAGGGAGCTTTACTCTGTATCTAACCGCATGCTGTACCTGTCCTGGGAGTGTTTGATGGGGACAGTGTAGAGGGAGCTTGACTCTGTATCTAACCCCATGCTGTCCCTGTCCGGATAGTGTTTGATGGGGACAGTGTGGAGGGAGCTTGACTCTGTATCTAACCCCGTGCTGTACCTGTCCTGCGAGTGTTTGATGGGGACAGTGTAGAGGGAGCTTTACTCTGTATCTAACGCCGTGCTGTAGCTGTCCTGGGAGTGTTTGATGGGGACAGTGTAGAGGGAGCTTTACTCTGTATCTAACCCCGTGCTGTCCCTGTCCTGGGAGTGTTTGATGGGGACAGTGTAGAGGGAGCTTTACTCTGTATCTAACCCCGTGCTGTAGCTGTCCTGGGAGTGTTTGATGGGGACAGTGTAGAGGGAGCTTTACTCTGTATCTAACCCCGTGCTGTACCTGTCCTGGGAGTGTTTGATGGGGACAGGGTAGAGGGAGCTTTACTCTGTATCTAACCCCGTGCTGTACCTGCCCTGGGAGTGTTTGATGGGGACAGTGTAGAGGGAGCTTTACTCTGTATCTAACCCCGTGCTGTCCCTGTCCTGGGAGTGTTTGATGGGGACAGTGTAGAGGGAGCTTTACTCTGTATCTAACCCCGTGCTGTAGCTGTCCTGGGAGTGTTTGATGGGGGACAGTGTAGAGGGAGCTTTACTCTGTATCTAACCCCGTGCTGTACCTGTCCTGGGAGTGTTTGATGGGGACAGTGTGGAGGGAGCTTTACTCAGTATCAAACTCCGTGCTGTATCTGTCCTGGGAGTGTTTGATGGGGACAGTGTAGAGGGAGCTTTACTCTGTATCTAACCCAGTGCTGTCCCAGTCCTGGGAGTGTTTGATGGGGACAGTGTAGAGGGAACTTTACTCTGTATCTAACCCCGTGCTGTCCCTGTTCTGGGAGTGTTTGATGGTGACAGTGTAGAGGGAGCTTTACTCTGTATCTAACCCCGTACTGTCCCTGTCCTGGGAGTGTTTGATGGGGACAGTGTAGAGGGAGCTTTACTCTGTATCTAACCCCGTGCTGTAGCTGTCCTGGGAGTGTTTGATGGGACAGTGTAGAGGGAGCTTTACTCTGTATCTAACCCCGTGCTGTACCTGTCCTGGGAGTGTTTGATGGGGACAGTGTAGAGGGAGCTTTACTCTGTATCTAGCCCCGTGCTGTACCTGTCCTGGGAGTGTTTGATGGGGACAGTGTAGAGGGAGCTTTACTCTGTATCTAACCCCATGCTGTAGCTGTCCTGGGAGTGTTTGATGGGGACAGTGTAGAGGGAGCTTTACTCTGTCTCTAACCTGTGCTGTACCTGTCCTGGGAGTGTTTGATGGGGACAGTGTAGAGGAAGCTTTACTGTGTATCTAACCCCGTGCTGTACCTGTCCTGGGAGTGTTTGATGGGGACAGTGTAGAGGGAGCTTTACTCTGTATCTAGCCACGTGCTGTACCTGTCCTGGGAGGGTTTGATGGGGACAGTGGAGAGGGAGCTTGACTCTGTATCTAACCCCATGCAGTACCTGTCCGGATAGTGTTTGATGGGGACAGTGTGGAGGGAGCTTGACTCTGTATCTAACCCCGTGCTGTACCTGTCCTGCGAGTGTTTGATGGGGACAGTGAAGAGGGATCTTTACTCTGTATCTCACCACGTGCTGTACCTGTCCTGGGAGTGTTTGATGGGAACAGTGTAGAGGGAGCTTTACTCTGTATCTAACCCCGTGCTGTAGCTGTCCTGGGAGTGTTTGATGGGGACAGTGTAGAGGGAGCTTTACTCTGTATCTAACCCGGTGCTGTACCTGTCCTGGGAGTGTTTGATGGGGACAGTGTAGAGGGAGCTTTACTCTGTATCTAACCCCGTGCTGTCCCTGTCCTGGGAGTGTTTGATGGGGACAGTGTAGAGGGAGCTTTACTCTGTATCTAACCCCGTGCTGTAGCTGTCCTGGGAGTGTTTGATGGGGACAGTGTAGAGGGAGCTTTACTCTGTATCTAACCCCGTGCTGTACCTGTCCTGGGAGTGTTTGATGGGGACAGGGTAGAGGGAGCTTTACTCTGTATCTAACCCCGTGCTGTACCTGCCCTGGGAGTGTTTGATGGGGACAGTGTAGAGGGAGCTTTACTCTGTATCTAACCCCGTGCTGTCCCTGTCCTGGGAGTGTTTGATGGGGACAGTGTAGAGGGAGCTTTACTCTGTATCTAACCCCGTGCTGTAGCTGTCCTGGGAGTGTTTGATGGGGGACAGTGTAGAGGGAGCTTTACTCTGTATCTAACCCCGTGCTGTACCTGTCCTGGGAGTGTTTGATGGGGACAGTGTGGAGGGAGCTTTACTCAGTATCAAACTCCGTGCTGTATCTGTCCTGGGAGTGTTTGATGGGGACAGTGTAGAGGGAGCTTTACTCTGTATCTAACCCAGTGCTGTCCCAGTCCTGGGAGTGTTTGATGGGGACAGTGTAGAGGGAACTTTACTCTGTATCTAACCCCGTGCTGTCCCTGTTCTGGGAGTGTTTGATGGTGACAGTGTAGAGGGAGCTTTACTCTGTATCTAACCCCGTACTGTCCCTGTCCTGGGAGTGTTTGATGGGGACAGTGTAGAGGGAGCTTTACTCTGTATCTAACCCCGTGCTGTAGCTGTCCTGGGAGTGTTTGATGGGACAGTGTAGAGGGAGCTTTACTCTGTATCTAACCCCGTGCTGTACCTGTCCTGGGAGTGTTTGATGGGGACAGTGTAGAGGGAGCTTTACTCTGTATCTAGCCCCGTGCTGTACCTGTCCTGGGAGTGTTTGATGGGGACAGTGTAGAGGGAGCTTTACTCTGTATCTAACCCCATGCTGTAGCTGTCCTGGGAGTGTTTGATGGGGACAGTGTAGAGGGAGCTTTACTCTGTCTCTAACCTGTGCTGTACCTGTCCTGGGAGTGTTTGATGGGGACAGTGTAGAGGAAGCTTTACTGTGTATCTAACCCCGTGCTGTACCTGTCCTGGGAGTGTTTGATGGGGACAGTGTAGAGGGAGCTTTACTCTGTATCTAGCCACGTGCTGTACCTGTCCTGGGAGGGTTTGATGGGGACAGTGGAGAGGGAGCTTGACTCTGTATCTAACCCCATGCAGTACCTGTCCGGATAGTGTTTGATGGGGACAGTGTGGAGGGAGCTTGACTCTGTATCTAACCCCGTGCTGTACCTGTCCTGCGAGTGTTTGATGGGGACAGTGAAGAGGGATCTTTACTCTGTATCTCACCACGTGCTGTACCTGTCCTGGGAGTGTTTGATGGGAACAGTGTAGAGGGAGCTTTACTCTGTATCTAACCCCGTGCTGTAGCTGTCCTGGGAGTGTTTGATGGGGACAGTGTAGAGGGAGCTTTACTCTGTATCTAACCCGGTGCTGTACCTGTCCTGGGAGTGTTTGATGGGGACAGTGTAGAGGGAGCTTTACTCTGTATCTAACCCCATGCTGTACCTGTCCTGGGAGTGTTTGATGGGGACAGTGAAGAGGGATCTTTACTCTGTATCTCACCACGTGCTGTACCTGTCCTGGGTGTGTTTGATGGGGACAGTGTAGAGGGAGCTTTACTCTGTATCTAACCCGTGCTGTACCTTTCCTGGGAGTGTTTGATGGGGACAGTGTAGAGGGAGCTTTACTCTGTCTCTAACCCCGTGCTGTACCTGTCCTGGGAGTGTTTGATGGGGACAGTGTAGAGGGAGCTTTACTGTGTATCTCACCCCGTGCTGTACCAGTCCTGGGAGGGTATGATGGGGACAGTGTAGAGGTAGCTTGACTCTGTATCTAACCCCGTACTGTACCTGTCCGGATAGTGTTTGATGGGGACAGTGTAGCGGGAGCTTTACTCTGTATCTAACACCGTGCTGTATCTGTCCTGGGAGTGTTTTATGGCGACAGTGTGGTGGGAGGTTTACTCTGTATCTAACCCCGTCCTGTACCTGTCCTGTCCTGGGAGTGTTTGATGGGGACAGAGTAGAGGGAGCTTTACTCTGTATCTAACCCCGTCCTGTACCTGTCTTGTCCTGGGAGTGTTTGATGGGGACAGTGTAGAGGGAGCATTACTCTGTATCTAACCCCGTGCTGTACCTGTACTGGGACTGTTTGATGGGGACAGTGTCGAGGGAGCTTTATTCTGTATCTAACCCCATGCTGTACCTGTCCTGGGAGCGTTTGATGGGGACAGGGTAGAGGGAGCTTTACTCTGTATCTAACCCCGTGCTGTACCTGTCCTGGGAGTGTTTGATGGGGACAGTGTAGAGGGAGCTTTACTCTGTATCTAACCCCGTGCTGTACCTGTCCTGGGAGTGTTTGATGGGGACAGTGTAGAGGGAGCTTTACTCTGTATCTAACCCCGTGCTGTACCTGTCCTGGGAGTGTTTGATGGGGACAGTGTAGAGGGAGCTTTACTCTGTATCTAACCCCATGCTGTACCTGTCCTGGGAGTGTTTGATGGGGACAGTGTAGAGGGAGCTTTACTCTGTATCTAACCCCATGCTGTACCTGTCCTGGGAGTGTTTGATGGGGGACAGTGTAGAGGGAGCTTTACCAAGTCTCTAACCTGTGCTGTACCTGTCCTGGGAGTGTTTGATGGGGACAGTGTAGCGTAAGCTTTACTCCGTATCTAACCCCGTGCTGTACCTGTCCTGGGACTGTTTGATGGGGACAGTGTAGAGGGAGCTTTACTCTGTATATAACCCAGTGCTGTACCTGTCCTGGGAGTGTTTGATGGGGACAGTGTGGAGGGAGCTTTACTCTGTATCTAACCCCGTGCTGTACCTGTCCTGGGAGTGTTTGATGGGGACAGTGTCGAGGGAGCTTTACTCTGTCTCTAACCCCGTGCTGTACCTGTCCTGGGAGTGTTTGATGGGGACAGTGTAGAGGGAGCTTTACTCTGTATCAAACCACGTGCTGTCCCTGTCCTGGGAGTGTTTGATGGGGACAGTGTAGAGGGAGCTTTACTCTGTATCTAACCCCGTGCTGTACCTGTCCTGGGAGTGTTTGATGGGGACGGTGCAGAGGGAGCTTTACTCTGTATCTAACCCCGTGCTGTCCCTGTCCTGGGAGTGTTTGATGGGGACAGTGTAGCGTAAGCTTTACTCCGTATCTAACCCCGTGCTGGACCTGTCCTGGGACTGTTTGATGGGGACAGTGTAGAGGGAGCTTTACTCTGTATCTAACCCCGTGCTGTACCTGTCCTGGGAGTGTTTGATGGGGACAGTGTAGAGGGAGCTTTACTCTGTATCTAACCCTGTGCTGTACCTGTCCTGGGAGTGTTTGATGTGGACAGTGTAGAGGGAGCTTTACTCTGTATCAAACCCCTTGCTGTACCTGTCCTGGAAGTGTTCGATGGGGACAATGTAGAGGGAGCTTTACTCTGTATCTAACCCCGTGCTGTACCTGTCCTGGGAGTGTTTGATGGGGACAGTGTAGAGGGAGCTTTACTCTGTATCTAACCCTGTGCTGTACCTGTCCTGGGAGTGTTTGATGTGGACAGTGTAGAGGGAGCTTTACTCTGTATCTAACCCCGTGCTGTAGCTGTCCTGGGAGTGTTTGATGGGGACAGTGTAGAGGGAGCTTTACTCTGTATCTAACCCCGTGCTGTCCCTGTCCTGGGAGTGTTTGATGGGGACAGTGTAGGGGGAGCTTTACTCTGTATCTAACCCTGTGCTGTACCTGTCCTGGGAGTGTTTGATGGGGACAGTGTAGAGGGAGCTTTACTCTGTATCTAACCCCGTGCTGTCCCTGTCCTGGGAGTGTTTGATGGGGACAGTGTAGAGGGAGCTTTACTCTGTATCTAACCCCGTGCTGTACCTGTCCTGGGAGTGTTTGATGGGGACAGTGTAGAGGGAGCTTTACTCTGTATCTAACCCCGTGCTGTACCTGTCCTGGGAGTGTTTGATGGGGACAGTGTAGAGGGAGCTTTACTCTGTATCCAACCCCGTGCTGTACCTGTACTGGGAGTGTTTGATGGGGACAATGTAGAGGGAGCTTTACTCTGTATCTAATCCCGTGCTGTCCCTGTCCTGGGAGTGTTTGATGGGGACAGTGTAGAGGGAGCTTTACTCTGTATCCAACCCCGTGCTGTACCTGTCCTGGGAGTGTTTGATGGGGACAGTGTTGAGGGAGCTTTACTCTGTATCTAACCCCGTGCTGTAGCTGTCCTGGGAGTGTTTGATGGGGACAGTGTAGAGGGAGCTTTACTCTGTATCTAACCCCGTGCTGTACCTGTCCTGGGAGTGTTTGATGGGGACAGTGTAGAGGGAGCTTTACTCTGTATCTAACCCCATGCTGTACCTGTCCTGGGAGTGTTTGATGGGGACAGTGTAGAGGGAGCTTTACCAAGTCTCTAACCTGTGCTGTACCTGTCTTGGGAGTGTTTGATGGGGACAGTGTAGAGGGAGCTTTACTGTGTATCTAACCCCGTGCTGTACCTGTCCTGGGAGTGTTTGATGGGGACAGTGTAGAGGGAGCTTTACTCTGTATCTAACCCCGTGCTGTACCTGTCCTGGGAGGGTTTGATGGGGACAGTGGAGAGGGAGCTTGACTCTGTATCTAACCCCGTGCTGTACCTGTCCGGATAGTGTTTGATGGGGACAGTGTAGAGGGAGGTTTACTCTGTATGTAACCCCGTGCTGTACCTGTCCTGGGAGTGTTTGATGGCGACAGTGTGGTGGGAGGTTTACTCTGTATCTAACCCCGTCCTGTACCTGTCCTGTCCTGGGAGTGTTTGATGGGAACAGAGTAGAGGGAGCTTTACTCTGTATCTAACCCCGTGATGATCCTGTCCTGTGAGTGTTTGATGGGGACAGTGCAGAGGGAGCTTTACTCTGTATCTAACCCCGTGCTGTACCTGTACTGGGACTGTTTGATGGGGACAGTGCAGAGGGAGCTTTACTCTGTATCTAACCCCGTGCTGTACCTGTCCGGGTAGTGTTTGATGGGGACAGTGTAGCGTAAGCTTTACTCCGTATCTAACCCCGTGCTGGACCTGTCCTGGGACTGTTTGATGGGGACAGTGTAGAGGGAGCTTTACTCTGTATCTAACCCCGTGCTGTACCTGTCCTGGGAGTGTTTGATGGGGACAGTGCAGAGGGAGCTTTACTCTGTGTCTAACCCCGTGCTGTACCTGTCCTGGGAGTGTTTGATGGGGACAGTGGAGAGGGAGCTTTACTCTGTATCTAACCCCGTGCTGTACCTGTCCTGGGAGTGTTTGATGGGGACAGTGTAGAGGGAGCTTTACTCTGTATCTAACCCTGTGCTGTACCTGTCCTGGGAGTGTTTGATGTGGACAGTGTAGAGGGAGCTTTACTCTGTATCAAACCCCTTGCTGTCCCTGTCCTGGAAGTGTTTGATGTGGAAAGTGTGGAGGGAGCTTTACTCGGTCTCTAACCCTGTCCTGTACCTGTCCTATCCTGGGAATGTTTGATGGGGACAGAGTAGAGGGAGCTTTACTCTGTACCTAACCCCGTGCTGTAGCTGTCCTGGGAATGTTTGATGGGGACAGTGTAGAGGGAGCTTTACTCTGTATCTAACCCCGTGCTGTCCCTGTCCTGGGAGTGTTTGATGGGGACAGTGTAGAGGGAGCTTTACTCTGTATTTAACCCCGTGCTGTACCTGTCCTTTGAGTGTTTGATGGGGACAGTGTTGAGGGAGCTTTACTCTGTATCTAACCCCGTGCTGTCCCTGCCCTAGGACTGTTTGATGGGGACAGTGGAGAGGGAGCTTTACTCTGTATCTAACCCCGTGCTGTACCTGTCCTGCGAGTGTTTGATGGGGACGGTGAAGAGGGAGCTTTACTCTGTATCTCACCCCGTGCTGTAGCTGTCCTGGGAGTGTTTGATGGGGACAGTGTAGAGGGAGCTTTACTCTGTATCTAACCCCGTGATGTACCTGTCCTGGGAGTGTTTGATGGGGACAGTGTAGAGGGAGCTTTACTCTGTATCTAACCCCGTGCTGTACCTGTCCTGGGAGTGTTTGATGGGGACAGTGGAGAGGGAGCTTTACTCTGTATCTAACCCCGTGCTGTACCTGTCCTGGGAGTGTTTGATGGGGACAGTGTAGAGGGAGCTTTACTGTGTATCTAACCCCGTGCTGTCCCTGTCCTGGGAGTGTTTGATGGGGACAGTGTAGAGGGAGCTTTACTCTGTATCGAACCACGTGCTGTACCTGTCCTGGGAGTGTTTGATGGGGACAGTGTAGAGGGAGCTTTACTGTGTATGTAACCCCGTGCTGTACCTGTCCTGGGAGTGTTTGATGGGGACAGTGTAGAGGGAGCTTTACTCTGTATCTAACCCCGTGCAGTAACTGTCCTGGGAGTGTTTGATGGGGACAGTGTAGAGGGAGCTTCACTCTGTATCTAACCCCGTGCTGTACCTGTCCTGGGAGTGTTTGATGGGGGACAGTGTAGAGGGAGCTTTACTCTGTATCTAACCCCGAGCTGTACCTGTCCTGGGAGTGTTTGATGGGGACAGTGGAGAGGGAGCTTTACTCTGTATCTAACCCCGTGCTGTACCTGTCCTGGGAGTGTTTGATGGGGACAGTGTAGAGGGAGCTTTACTGTGTATCTAACCCCGTGCTGTCCCTGTCCTGGGAGTGTTTGATGGGGACAGTGTAGAGGGAGCTTTACTCTGTATCTAACCCCGTGCTGTACCTGTCCTGCGAGTGTTTGATGGGGACAGTGAAGAGGGAGCTTTACTCTGTATCTCACCACGTGCTGTACCTGTCTTGGGAGTGTTTGATGGGGACAGTGTAGAGGGAGCTTTACTGTGTATGTAACCCCGTGCTGTACCTGTCCTGGGAGTGTTTGATGGGGACAGTGTAGAGGGAGCTTTACTCTGTATCTAACCCTGTGCTATACCTGTCCTGGGACTGTTTGATGGGGACAGTGTAGAGGGAGCTTCACTCTGTATCTAACCCCGTGCTGTACCTGTCCTGGGAGTGTTTGATGGGGGACAGTGTAGAGGGAGCTTTACTCTGTATCTAACCCCGAGCTGTACCTGTCCTGGGAGTGTTTGATGGGGACAGTGTAGAGGGAGCTTTACTCTGTATCTAACCCCGTGCTGTACCTGTCCTGGGAGTGTTTGATGGGGACAGTGCAGAGGGAGCTTTACTCTGTGTCTAACCCCGTGCTGTACCTGTCCTGGGAGTGTTTGATGGGGACAGTGGAGAGGGAGCTTTACTCTGTATCTAACCCCGTGCTGTACCTGTCCTGGGAGTGTTTGATGGGGACAGTGCAGAGGGAGCTTTACTCTGTGTCTAACCCCGTGCTGTACCTGTCCTGGGAGTGTTTGATGGGGACAGTGGAGAGGGAGCTTTACTCTGTATCTAACCCCGTGCTGTACCTGTCCTGGGAGTGTTTGATGGGGACAGTGTAGAGGGAGCTTTACTCTGTATCTAACCCTGTGCTGTACCTGTCCTGGGAGTGTTTGATGTGGACAGTGTAGAGGGAGCTTTACTCTGTATCAAACCCCTTGCTGTACCTGTCCTGGAAGTGTTCGATGGGGACAGTGTAGAGGGAGCTTTACTCTGTATCTAACCCCGTGCTGTACCTGTCCTGGGAGTGTTTGATGGGGACAGTGTAGAGGGAGCTTTACTCTGTATCTAACCCCGTGCTGTACCTGTCCTGGGAGTGTTTGATGGGGACAGTGTAGCGGGAGCTTTACTCTGAATCTAACCCCGTGCTGTACGTGTCCTTGGACTGTTTGATGGGGACAGAGTAGAGGGAGCTTTACTCTGTATCAAACCCAATGCTGTAGCTGTCCTGGGAATGTTTGATGGGGACAGTGTAGAGGGAGCTTTACTCTGTATCTAACCCCGTGCTGTCCCTGTCCTGGAAGTGTTTGATGGGGAAAGTGTGGAGGGAGCTTTACTCGGTCTCTAACCCTGTCCTGTACCTGTCCTATCCTGGGAATGTTTGATGGGGACAGAGTAGAGGGAGCTTTACTCTGTACCTAACCCCGTGCTGTAGCTGTCCTGGGAATGTTTGATGGGGACAGTGTAGAGGGAGCTTTACTCTGTATCTAACCCCGTGCTGTCCCTGTCCTGGGAGTGTTTGATGGGGACAGTGTAGAGGGAGCTTTACTCTGT
>NC_092729.1:80589519-80599519 GCF_047496885.1 Scyliorhinus torazame | reverse complement strand
AGAGTGATTGAGAGAAAGTGAGAGAGTGAGAGAGAGTGAGAGAGAGAGAGTGAGAGAGAGAGAGAGAGTGAGAGTGATTGTGAGAGAGAGAGAGAGTGTGAGAGAGAGAGAGAGTGAGAGAAAGAGTGAGTGATTGAGAGAGAGTGAGAGTGAGAGTGTGAGAGAAAGTGAAAGAGAGAGAGAGTGATTGAGAGAGAGTGAGAGAGAGAGACTGAGAGACAGAGAGTGATTGAGAGAGAGAGAGAGACTGAGAGACAGAGAGTGATTGAGAGAGTGAGAGAGTGATTGAGAGTGAGAGAGAGAGAGAGAGTGAGAGAAAGTGAGAGAGAGAGAGAGTGAGAGAGTGATTGAGAGAGAGTGAGAGAGAGACTGAGAGACAGAGAGAGACTGAGAGTGATTGAGAGAGAGTGAGTGAGAGAGAGAGAGAGACAGAGAGAGAGAGTGAGAAAGTGAGAGTGAGACAGTGAGAGAGTGATTGAGAGAGAGTGAGAGAGAGAGTGAGAAAGTGAGAGTGAGAGAGAGTGAGAGAGAGAGTGAGAGAGTGAGAGAGAGAGTGAGAGAGTGAGAGAGAGAGAGAGTGAGAGAGTGATTGAGAGAGAGAGAGAGAGAGAGAGAGAGAGTGAGAGAGAGAGTGAGAGAGAGTGAGAGAGAGTGAGAGAATGATTAAGAGAGAGTGAGAGAGAGAGAGAGAGTGAGAGTGCGAGCGAGAGAATGAGAGTGATTGAGAGAGTGGGAGAGAGAGTGAGAGAGAGTGAAAAAGTGAGAGTGAGAGAGAGAGTGATTGAGAGAGTGAGAGAGAGAGAGAGAGAGAGAGAGAGAGTGCGAGCGAGAGAGCGAGTGATTGAGAGAGTGAGAGAGAGAGTGAGAGAGAGAGTGAGAGAGAGAATGAGAGAGAGACTGAGAGAGAGACTGAGAGAGAAAGTGAGAGAGAGAGTGAAAAAGAGAAAGTGAGAGTGAGATTGTGAGAGAGAGAGAGACAGAGAGAGAGAGTGTGTGTGAGTGAGAAAGTGTGTGAGAGTGACTGAGGGGAGACAGAGTGAGAGTGAGAGAGAAAGACAGAGCGAGTGAGAGTGAGTGAATGAGAGAGATTGAGAGAGTGAGAGAGAGAGAGAGAGAGAGAGAGTGAGAGAGTGAGAGAGTTAGAGTGAGAGAGAGAGGGAGAGAGTGAGAGAGTCAGAGAGAGAGACAGAGCGAGAGAGACAGAGACAGAGAGAGAGAGTGTGAGAGAGAGAGAGACAGAGTGAGAGTGCGAGAGAGAAAGACAGAGCGAGAGAGTGAGTGAGAGTGAGAGAGAGTGAGAAAGTGAGTGAGAGAGAGAGAGAGAGAGAGTGAGAGAGAGAGAGAGAGAGAGAGAAAGTGAGAGTGTGAGAGACAGAGAGAGAGAGTGTGTGAGTGAGAGAATGTGTGAGAGAGAGTGACTGATGAGAGGGAGACAGTGTGAGAGTGAGAGAGAGAAAGACAGAGCGAGAGAGAGAGTGAGAGAGAGAGTGTGAGCGAGAGAGAGAGAGACAGAGAGAGAGAGAGACAGAGTGATAGTGCGAGAGAGAAAGACAGAGCGAGAGAGTGAGAGAGAGAGAGAAAGAGAGAGTGAGAGAGTGTGAGAGAGAGAGAGACAGAGTGAGAGTGCGAGAGAGAAAGACAGAGCGAGAGAGTGAGTGAGAGTGAGAGAGAGAGTGAGCGAGAGAGAGTGAGAGAGAGTGAGAGAGAGTGAGAGTGAGAGAGAGAGAGAGAGAGAAAGTGAGAGTGTGAGAGACAGAGAGAGAGAGTGTGTGAGTGAGAGAATGTGTGAGAGAGAGTGACTGAAGAGAGGGAGACAGTGTGAGAGTGAGAGAGAGAAAGACAGAGCGAGAGAGAGTGAGAGAGAGAGAGTGTGAGCGAGAGAGAGAGAGACAGAGAGAGAGACAGAGAAAGTGATGGAGCGAGACAGAGAGAGAGAGTGTGTGAGTGAGAGAATGTGTGAGAGAGAGTGACTGAAGAGAGGGAGACAGTGTGAGAGTGAGAGAGAGAAAGACAGAGCGAGAGAGAGAGTGAGAGAGAGAGTGTGAGTGAGAGAGAGACAGAGAGAGAGACAGAGAGAGAGAGCGAGTGAGAGTGACAGTGTGAGAGAGAGAGAAAGAGACAGAGAGCGAGAGTGTGCGTGAGTGAGAGAATGTGTGAGAGAGAGTGACTGAGAGAGAGGGAGACAGTGTGAGAGTGAGAGAGAGAAAGACAGAGCGAGAGAGAGAGTGAGAGAGAGAGAGAGAGTGAGCGAGAGAGAGAGAGAGAGAGAGACAGAGAGAGAGAGTGTGTGTGAGTGAGAGAGAGTGTGAGAGTGACTGAGAGAGAGGGAGACAGAGTGAGAGAGAGTGAGAAAATGAGAGTGACAGAGAGTGAATGAGAGAGAGCGAGAGAGTGAGAGAGTGAGAGAGAGTTAGAGTGAGAGAGAAAGAGGGAGAGAGTGAGAGAGACAGAGAGAGAGACAGAGAGAGTGAGACACAGAGAGCGAGAGAGTGTGTGAGAGAGAGAGTGAGTAAGAGAGAGGGAGACATGCGAGAGAGTGAGAGAGAGTGTGAGTGAGAGAGCGAGAGAGTGAGTGAGGGAGACAGAGCGAGCGAGAGAGACACACAGAGAACAGAGAGAGAGTGTGAGAGAGAGAGTGAGAAAGAGTGTGTTGAGAGAGAGGGAGATTGAGAGAGGGAGATTGAGAGAGAGAGAGAGTGAGAGAGAGACAGAGAAAGAGAGAGAGTGAGTGAGAGAGCAAGAGAGAAAGTGTGAGAGAGTGTGTGTGTGAGAGGGAGAGAAAGTGTGAGAGTGAGAGAGTGAGAGTGAGAGTGTGTGAGAGAGAGTGAGTGAGAGAGAGGGAGACAGAGCGAGAGAGCGAGACACACAGAGAACAGAGAGAGTCTGTTAGAGAGAGTGAGCAAGAGAGAGAAAGTGAGAGTGGGTGAGTGTGAGAGAGAGAGTGAGGGAGAGAGGGACAGAGAGAAAGTGTGAGAGACTGAGTGAGAGAGCGAAAGTGTGAGAGAGAGTGAGCTAGAGAGAGAAAGTGAGAGTCTGAGAGTGAGTGAGTGTGAGAGAGAGTGAGGGAGAGAAAGTGAGAGTCTGAGAGTGAGTGAGTGTGAGAGAGAGTGAGGGAGAGAGGGAGAGAAAGTGTGAGAGACTGAGTGAGAGAGAGAAAGTGTGAGAGAGAGAGTGAGTGAGAGAGAGGGAGATTGAAAGAGAGAATGAGAGAGAGAGAGACAGAGAGAAAGTGTGAGAGACTAAGTGAGAGAGAGAAAGTGTGAGAGTGTGTGTGAGAGAGAGGGAGATTGAAAGAGAGAATGAGAGAGAGAGTGAGTGAGAGAGAGACAGAGAGAAAGTGAGAGAGAGTGAGAGAGAGAGTGAAAAAGAGAAAGTGAGAGAGAGAGAGAGTGAGAGAGAAAGTGAGAGAGAGTGAGAGAGAGTGAGAGTGAGAGAGAGAAAGTGAGAGTGTGAGAGAGTGAGAGACAGCCAAAGAGAGAGAGTGAGAGAGAGAGAAAGTGAGAGAGAGAGAGTGAGAGAGAGAGTGAGAGAGGGAGATTGAGAGAGAGTGAGAGAGAGAGAGTGAGTGTGTTGAGAGAGAGGGAGAGTGTGTGAGAGAGAGTGAGTGAGAGAGAGGGAGACAGAGCGAGAGAGAGAGAGTGAGTGAGAGAGCGAGGAGTGAGAGAGGGAGACAGAGCGAGCGAGAGAGACACACAGAGAACAGAGAGAGAGTGTGTTAGAGAGTGAGCTAGAGAGAGAAAGTGAGAGTGGGTGAGTGTGAGAGAGAGAGTGAGGGAGAGAGGGAGAGAGAGAAAGTGTGAGAGACTGAGTGAGAGAGAGAAAGTGTGAGAGAGAGTGTGTGAGAGAGAGTGTGTGTGAGAGGGAGAGAGAGAAAGTGTGAGAGAGAGTGAGTGTGAGAGAGAGGGAGATTGAGAGAGAGAATGAGAGAGTGAGAGTGAGTGAGAGAGAGAATGAGAGAGAGAAAGACAGAGAGAAAGTGAGAGAGAGAGAGAGTGAGAGAGAGAGTGAAAAAGAGAAAGTGAGAGAGTGAGAGCGAGAGACAGAGAAAGTGATGGAGCGAGAGAGACAGAGAGAGAGAGAGAGAGTGTGTGAGTAAGAGAATGTGTGAGAGAGAGTGACTGAGAGAGAGTGAGAAAGTGAGAGTGAGAGAGAGAAAGACAGAGCGAAAGAGAGAGTGAGAGAGAGAGTGAGAGTGTGAGCGAGAGAGAGAGAGACAGAGAGAGAGTGTGTGTGAGTGAGAGAGTGTGTGAGAGTGACTGAGAGAGAGTGAGAGTGAGAGAGAGTGAATGAGAGAGAGTGAGAGAGAGAGAGGGAGAGTGAGGGAGAGAGTGAGTGAGAGAGCGAGAGAGAGAGTGAGTGAGGGAGACAGAACGAGCGAGAGAGACACACAGAGAACAGAGAGAGAGTGTGAGAGAGAGAGTGAGAAAGAGTGTGTTGAGAGAGAGGGAGATTGAGAGAGGGAGATTGAGAGAGAGAGAGAGTGAGAGAGAGACAGAGAAAGAGAGAGAGTGAGTGAGAGAGCAAGAGAGAAAGTGTGAGAGAGTGTGTGTGTGAGAGGGAGAGAAAGTGTGAGAGTGAGAGAGTGAGAGTGAGAGATAGTGAGAGAGAGGGACAGAATGAGAGAGACAGTGTGAGCGAGAGAGTGTGTGAGAGAGAGAGAGAGTGAGAGAGAGAGAGAGTGTGTGAGAGAGAGTGAGTGAGAGAGAGGGAGACAGAGCGAGAGAGAGAGACACACAGAGAACAGAGAGAGAGTCTGTTAGAGAGAGTGAGCAAGAGAGAGAAAGTGAGAGTGGGTGAGTGTGAGAGAGAGAGTGAGGGAGAGAGGGACAGAGAGAAAGTGTGAGAGACTGAGTGAGAGAGCGAAAGTGTGAGAGAGAGTGAGCTGGAGAGAGAAAGTGAGAGTCTGAGAGTGAGTGAGTGTGAGAGAGAGTGTGAGGGAGAGAAAGTGAGAGTCTGAGAGTGAGTGAGTGTGAGAGAGAGTGAGGGAGAGAGGGAGAGAGAGAAAGTGTGAGAGACTGAGTGAGAGAGAGAGAAAGTGTGAGAGAGAGAGTGAGTGAGAGAGAGGGAGATTGAAAGAGAGAATGAGAGAGAGAGAGACAGAGATAAAGTGTGAGAGACTGTGTGAGAGAGAGAAAGTGTGAGAGAGAGAGAGAGACAGAAAGAGAGACAGAGAGAGAGAGCGAGTGAGAGTGACAGTGTGAGAGAGAGAGAAAGAGACAGAAAGCGAGAGTGTGTGTGAGTGAGAGAATGTGTGAGAGAGAGTGACTGAGAGAGAGGGAGACAGTGTGAGAGTGAGAGAGAGAAAGACAGAGCGAGAGAGAGAGTGAGAGAGAGAGAGAGAGAGAGTGAGCGAGAGAGAGAGAGAGTGAGCGAGAGAGAGAGACAGAGAGAGAGAGTGTGTGTGAGTGAGAGAGAGTGTGAGAGTGACTGAGAGAGATGGAGATAGAGTGAGAGTGAGAGAGACACAGAGCGAGAGAGAGTGAGAAAATGAGTGACAGAGAGTGAATGAGAGAGAGAGAGAGAGTGAGAGAGAGTTAGAGTGAGAGAGAGAGAGGGAGAGAGTGAGAGAGACAGAGAGAGAGACAGAGAGAGTGAGACACAGAGAGCGAGAGAGTGTGTGAGAGAGAGAGTGAGTGAGAGAGAGGGAGACATGCGCGAGAGAGAGAGTGAGAGAGAGTGTGAGTGAGAGAGCGAGAGAGAGAGTGAGAGAGGAGACAGAGCGGAGCGAGAGAGACACACAGAGAACAGAGAGAGAGTGTGAGAGAGAGAGTGAGAAAGAGTGTGTTGAGAGAGAGGGAGATTGAGAGAGGGAGATTGAGGGAGAGAGAGAGTGAGAGAGAGTCAGAGAAAGAGAGAGAGTGAGTGAGAGAGCAAGAGAGAAAGTGTGAGAGAGTGTGTGTGTGAGAGGGAGAGAAAGTGTGAGAGTGAGAGAGTGAGAGTGAGAGAGAGGGACAGAATGAGAGAGACAGTGTGAGCGAGAGAGTGTGTGAGAGAGAGAGAGAGTGAGAGAGAGAGAGAGAGAGTGTGTGAGAGAGAGTGTGTGAGAGAGAGTGAGTGAGAGAGAGGGAGACAGAGCGAGAGAGAGAGAACAGAGAGAGAGTCTGTTAGAGAGAGTGAGCAAGAGAGAGAAAGTGAGAGTGGGTGAGTGTGAGAGAGAGAGTGAGGGAGAGAGGGACAGAGAGAAAGTGTGAGAGAGAGTGAGCTAGAGAGAGAAAGTGAGAGTCTGAGAGTGAGTGAGTGTGAGAGAGAGTGAGGGAGAGAAAGTGAGAGTCTGAGAGTGAGTGAGTGTGAGAGAGAGTGAGGGAGAGAGGGAGAGAGAGAAAGTGTGAGAGACTGAGTGAGAGAGAGAGAAAGTGTGAGAGAGAGAGTGAGTGAGAGAGAGGGCGATTGAAAGAGAGAATGAGAGAGAGAGAGACAGAGAGAAAGTGTGAGAGACTGAGTGAGAGAGAGAAAGTGTGAGAGAGAGTCTGTGTGAGAGAGAGGGAGATTGAAAGAGAGAATGAGAGAGAGAGTGAGTGAGAGAGAGACAGAGAGAAAGTGAGAGAGAGTGAGAGAGAGAGTGAAAAAGAGAAAGTGAGAGAGAGTGTGAGAGAGTGAGAGACAGCCAGAGAGAGAGAGTGAGAGAGAAAGTGAGAGAGAGAGAGTGAGAGAGAGAGAGAGTGAGAGAGAGAGTGAGAGAGTTAGAGTGAGAGAGAGAGTGAGAGAGACAGAGAGAGAGACAGAGAGAGAGACAGAATGAGAGAGACACAGAGAGCGAGAGAGTGTGTGAGAGAGAGAGTGAGTGAGAGAGAGGGAGACATGCGAGAGAGAGAGAGTGAGAGAGAGTGTGAGTGAGAGAGCGAGAGAGAGAGTGAGAGAGGGAGACAGAGCGAGCGAGAGAGACACACAGGGAACAGAGAGAGAGTGTGAGAGAGTGAGAGAGAGTGTGTTGAGAGAGAGGGAGACTGAGAGAGGGAGATTGAGAGAGAGAGAGTGAGAGAGAGAGTGAGAGAGAGACAGAGCAAGAGAGAGAGTGAGTGAGAGAGCGAGAGAGAAAGTGTGAGAGAGAGTGTGTGTGTGAGAGGGAGAGAAAGTGTGAGAGTGAGAGAGAGTGAGGGAGAGGGACAGAATGAGAGAGACAGTGAGTGAGCGAGAGAGTGTGTGGGATTGAGAGAGTGTGTGAGAGAGAGTGAGTGAGAGAGTGTGTGTTGAGAGTGAGTGAGAGAGAGGGAGACAGAGCGAGAGAGAGAGTGAGAGAGAGTGTGAGTGAGAGAGCGAGAGAGAGAGTGAGTGAGAGAGAGGGAGACAGAGCGAGAGAGAGAGACACACAGAGAAAAGCGAGAGAGTGTGTTAGAGAGAGTGAACTAGAGAGAGAGGGAGAAAGTGTGAGTCTGAGAGTGAGTGAGTGTGAGAGAGAGAGTGAGGGAGAGAAAGTGTGAGAGTGTGTCAGAGAGTGTGTGTGAGAGGGAGAGGGAGAAAGTGTGTGAGAGAGAGTGTGTGAGAGAGAGGGAGATTGAGAGAGAGTGAGAGAGAGAGAGAGTGAGTGTGTTGAGAGAGAGGGAGAGTGTGTGAGAGAGAGTGAGTGAGAGAGAGGGAGACAGAGCGAGAGAGAGAGAGTGAGTGAGAGAGCAAGGAGTGAGAGAGGGAGACAGAGCGAGCGAGAGAGACACACAGAGAACAGAGAGAGAGTGTGTTAGAGAGTGAGCTAGAGAGAGAAAGTGAGAGTGCGTGAGTGTGAGAGAGAGAGTGAGGGAGAGAGGGAGAGAGAGAAAGTGTGAGAGATTGAGTGAGAGAGAGAAAGTGAGAGAGAGAGTGTGTGAGAGAGAGTGTGTGTGAGAGGGAGAGAGAGAAGGTGTGAGAGAGAGTGAGTGTGAGAGAGAGGGAGATTGAGAGAGAGAATGAGAGAGCGAGAGTGAGTGAGAGAATGAGAGAGAGAAAGACAGAGAGAAAGTGAGAGAGAGAGTGAGAGAGAGAGTGAAAAAGAGAAAGTGAGAGAGTGAGAGCAAGAGACAGAGAAAGTGATGGAGCGAGAGAGACAGAGAGAGAGAGAGAGAGAGAGTGTGTGAGTGAGAGAATGTGTGAGAGAGAGTGACTGAGAGAGAGTGAGAAAGTGAGAGTGAGAGAGAGAAAGACAGAGCGAAAGAGAGAGTGAGAGAGAGAGTGAGAGTGTGAGCGAGAGAGAGAGAGACAGAGAGAGAGTGTGTGTGAGTGAGAGAGTGTGTGAGAGTGACTGAGAGAGAGTGAGAAAGTGAGAGTGAGAGAGAGTGAATGAGAGTGAATGAGAGAGAGTGAGAGAGAGTGAGAGAGAGAGAGTTAGAGTGAGGGAGAGAGTGAGAGAGACAGAGAGAGAGACAGAGAGAGAGACAGAGAGAGAGAGACACAGAGAGCGTGAGAGTGTGTGAGAGAGAGAGTGAGTAAGAGAGAGGGAGACATGCGAGAGAGAGAGAGTGAGAGAGAGTGTGAGTGAGAGAGCGAGAGAGAGAGTGAGTGAGGGAGACAGAGCGAGCGAGAGAGACACACAGAGAACAGAGAGAGAGTGTGAGAGAGAGAGTGAGAAAGAGTGTGTTGAGAGAGAGGGAGATTGAGAGAGGGAGATTGAGAGAGAGAGAGAGTGAGAGAGAGACAGAGAAAGAGAGAGAGTGAGTGAGAGAGCAAGAGAGAAAGTGTGAGAGAGTGTGTGTGTGAGAGGGAGAGAAAGCGTGAGAGTGAGAGAGTGAGAGTGAGAGAGAGTGAGAGAGAGGGACAGAATGAGAGAGACAGTGTGAGCGAGAGAGTGTGTGAGAGAGAGAGAGTGAGAGAGAGGGAGACAGAGCGAGAGAGAGAGACACACAGAGAACAGAGAGAGAGTCTGTTAGAGAGAGTGAGCAAGAGAGAGAAAGTGAGAGTGGGTGAGTGTGAGAGAGAGAGTGAGGGAGAGAGGGACAGAGAGAAAGTTTGAGAGAGCGAAAGTGTGAGAGAGAGTGAGCTAGAGAGAGAAAGTGAGAGTCTGAGAGTGAGTGAGTGTGAGAGAGAGTGAGGGAGAGAAAGTGAGAGTCTGAGAGTGAGTGAGTGTGAGAGAGAGTGAGGGAGAGAGGGAGAGAGAGAAAGTGTGAGAGACTGAGTGAGAGAGAGAGAAAGTGTGAGAGAGAGAGTGAGTGAGAGAGAGGGAGATTGAAAGAGAGAATGAGAGAGAGAGAGACAGAGAGAAAGTGTGAGAGACTGAGTGAGAGAGAGAAAGTGTGAGAGAGAGTGTGTGTGAGAGAGAGGGAGATTGAAAGAGAGAATGAGAGAGAGTGAGTGAGAGAGAGAGACAGAGAGAAAGTGAGAGAGAGTGAGAGAGAGAGTGAAAAAGAGAAAGTGAGAGAGAGAGTGAGAGAGAGAGAGTGAGAGTGAGAGAGAGAAAGTGAGAGAGAGTGTGAGAGAGTGAGAGACAGCCAGAGAGAGAGAGTGAGAGAGAGAGAAAGTGAGAGAGAGAGTGAGAGAGAGAGTGAGAGAGTTAGAGTGAGAGAGAGAGTGAGAGAGACAGAGAGAGAGACAGAGAGAGAGACAGAATGAGAGAGACACAGAGAGCGAGAGAGTGTGTGAGAGAGAGAGTGAGTGAGAGAGAGGGAGACATGCGAGAGAGAGAGAGTGAGAGAGAGTGTGAGTGAGAGAGCGAGAGAGAGAGTGAGAGAGGGAGACAGAGCGAGCGAGAGAGACACACAGGGAACAGAGAGAGAGTGTGAGAGAGAGAGTGAGAGAGAGTGTGTTGAGAGAGAGGGAGATTGAGAGAGGGAGATTGAGAGAGAGTGAGAGAGAGAGAGTGAGAGAGAGACAGAGCAAGAGAGAGAGTGAGTGAGAGAGCGAGAGAGAAAGTGTGAGAGAGAGTGTGTGTGAGAGGGAGAGAAAGTGTGAGAGTGAGAGAGAGTGAGGGAGAGGGACAGAATGAGAGAGACAGTGAGTGAGCGAGAGAGTGTGTGAGAGAGAGTGAGTGAGAGAGAGGGAGACAGAGCGAGAGAGAGAGTGAGAGAGAGTGTGAGTGAGAGAGCGAGAGAGAGAGTGA
>NC_092729.1:80572019-80584519 GCF_047496885.1 Scyliorhinus torazame | reverse complement strand
GATTCAATCTCCCCCTTAACCTTGTCCTCATTGACACCCATCTCCCATCGCAAACCCTTCCCCCATTGGGAACGTCTCGATTCAATCTCCCCCTTAACCTTCTCCTCATTGACTCCCGTCTCCCATCGTAAACCCTTCCCCCATTGGGAACGTCTCGATTCAATCTCCCCCTTAACCTTCTCCTCATTGACTCCCATCTCCCATCGCAAACCCTTCCCCCATTGGGAACGTCTCGATCCAAACTCCCCCTTAACCTTCTCCTCATTGGCTCCCATCTCCCATCGCAAACCCTTCCCCCATTCGGAACATCTCGATTCAATCTCCCCCTTAAACTTCTCCTCATTGACTCCCATCGCAAACCATTCCTCCATTGGGAACGTCTCGATTCAATCTCCCCCTTAACCTTCTCCTCATTGACTCCTGTCTCCCATCGCAAACCCTTCCCCCATTTGGAACGTCTCGATTCAATCTCCCCCTTAAGCTTCTCCTCATTGACTCCCATCGCAAACCCTTCCCCCATTGGGAACGTCTCGATTCAATCTCCCCCTTAACCTTCTCCTCATTGACTCCCGTCTCCCATCGCAAACCCTTCCCCCATTGGGAACGTCTCAATTCAATCTCCCCCTTAACCTTCTCCTCATTGACTCACATCTCCCTTCGCAAACCCTTCCCCATTGGGAACGTCTCGATTCAATCTCCCCCTTAACCTTCTCATCATTGACTCCCATCTCCCATCGCAAACCCTTCCCCCATTGGGAACGTCTCGATCCAAACTCCCCCTTAACCTTCTCCTCATTGGCTCCCATCGCAAACCCGTCCCCCATTTGGAACGTCACGATTCAATCTCCCCTTAACCTTCTCCTCATCGATTCCCATCTCCCATCGCAAACCCTTCCCCCATTGGAAACGTCTCGATTCAATCTCCCCCTTAACCTTCTCCTCATTGACTCCCATCTCCCATCGCAAACACTTCCCCCATTCGGAACATCTCGATTCAATCTCCCCCTTAAACTTCTCCTCATTGACTCCCATCGCAAACCATTCCCCCATTGGGAACGTCTCGATTCAATCTCCCCCTTAACCTTCTCCTCACTGACACCCATTTCCCATCGCAAACACTTCCCCCATTTGGAACGTCTCGATTCAATCTCCCCCTTAACCTTCTCCTCATTGACTCCCAACGCAAACCCTTCCCCCATTGGGAACGTCTCGATTCAATCTCCCCCTTAACCTTCTCCTCATTGACTCCCATCGCAAACCCTTCCCCCATTGGGAACGTCTCGATTCAATCTCCCACTTAACCTTCTCCTCATTGACTCCCATCGCAAACCCTTACCCCATTGGGAACGTCTCGATTCAATCTCACGCTTAACCTTCTCCTCATTGACTCCCGTCTCCCATCGCAAACCCTTCCCCCATTGGGAACGTCTCGATTCAATCTCCCCCTTAACCTTCTCCTCATTGACTCACATCTCCCTTCGCAAACCCTTCCCCATTGGGAACGTCTCGATTCAATCTCCCCCTTAACCTTCTCATCATTGACTCCCATCTCCCATCGCAAACCCTTCCCCCATTGGGAACGTCTCGATCCAAACTCCCCCTTAACCTTCTCCTCATTGGCTCCCATCGCAAACCCGTCCCCCATTTGGAACGTCACGATTCAATCTCCCCTTAACCTTCTCCTCATCGATTCCCATCTCCCATCGCAAACCCTTCCCCCATTGGAAACGTCTCGATTCAATCTCCCCCTTAACCTTCTCCTCATTGACTCCCATCTCCCATCGCAAACACTTCCCCCATTCGGAACATCTCGATTCAATCTCCCCCT
Source organism: Scyliorhinus torazame (assembly GCF_047496885.1). Classification (NCBI taxonomy): domain Eukaryota; kingdom Metazoa; phylum Chordata; class Chondrichthyes; order Carcharhiniformes; family Scyliorhinidae; genus Scyliorhinus; species Scyliorhinus torazame. Next base: position 80,582,691 of record NC_092729.1, on the reverse strand, counting down.
TAAACTTCTCCTCATTGACTCCCATCGCAAACCATTCCCCCATTGGGAACGTCTCGATTCAATCTCCCCCTTAACCTTCTCCTCACTGACACCCATTTCCCATCGCAAACACTTCCCCCATTTGGAACGTCTCGATTCAATCTCCCCCTTAACCTTCTCCTCATTGACTCCCAACGCAAACCCTTCCCCCATTGGGAACGTCTCGATTCAATCTCCCCCTTAACCTTCTCCTCATTGACTCCCATCGCAAACCCTTCCCCCATTGGGAACGTCTCGATTCAATCTCCCACTTAACCTTCTCCTCATTGACTCCCATCGCAAACCCTTACCCCATTGGGAACGTCTCGATTCAATCTCACGCTTAACCTTCTCCTCATTGACTCCCGTCTCCCATCGCAAACCCTTCCCCCATTGGGAACGTCTCGATTCAATCTCCCCCTTAACCTTCTCCTCATTGACTCCCGTCTCCCATCACATACCCTTCCGCCATTGGGAACGTCTCGATTCAATCTCCCCCTTAACCTTCTCCTCATTGACTCCCGTCTCCCATCGCAAACCCTTCCGCCATTGGGAACGTCTCGATTCAATCTCCCCCTTAACCTTCTCCTCATTGACTCCTATCTCAAACACTTAACCCATTGGGAAGGTCTCAATTCAATCTACCCCTTAACCTCCGCATTGACTCCCGTCTCCCATCGCAGACCATTCCCTCATTGGGAACGTCTCGATTCAATCTCTCCCTTAACCTTCTCCTCATTGACTCCCGTCTCCCATCGCAAACCCTTCCCCCATTGGGAACGTCTCGATTCAATCTCTCCCTTAACCTTCTCCTCATTGACTCCCGTCTCCCATCACAAACCCTTCCGCCATTGGGAACGTCTCGATTCAATCTGCCCCTTAACCTTCTCCTCATTGACTCCCATCTCCCATCGCAAACCCTTCCCCCATTGGGAACGTCTCGATTCAATCTCTCCCTTAACCTTCTCCTCATTGACTCCCGTCTCCCATCACAAACCCTTCCGCCATTGGGAACGTCTCGATTCAATCTCCCCCTTAACCTTCCCCTCATTGACCCCCGCCTCCCATCGCAAACCTTTCCCCCATTGGGAACGTCTCGATTCAATCTCCCCCTTAACCTTCTCCTCATTGACCCCCGTCTCCCATCGCAAACCTTTCCCCCATTGGGAACGTCTCGATTCAATCTCCCCCTTAACCTTCTCCTCATTGACTCCCGTCTCCCATCGCAAACCCATCCCCCATTGGGAACGTCTTGAATCAATCTCCCCCTTAACCTTCTCCTCATTGATTCCCGTCTCCCATCGCAAACCCTTCCCCCATTGGAAACGTCTCGATTCAATCTCCCACTTAACCTTCTACTCATTGACTCCCGCCTCCCATCGCAAACCTTTCACGAATTGGGAACGTCTCGATTCAATCTCCGCCTTAACCTTCTCCTCAGTGACTCCCATCTCCCATCGCAAACACTTCCCCCATTGGGAACGTCTCGATTCAACCTCACCCTTAACCTTCTCCTCATTGACTCCCATCTCCCATCGCAAACATTTCCCCAATTGGGAACGTCTCAATTCAATCTCCCCCTTAACCTTCTCCTCACTGACCACCGTCTCCCATCGCAAACCCTTCCCCCATTGGGAACGTCTCGAATCAATCTCCCCCATTACCTTCTCCTCATTGACTCCCATCTCCCATCGCAAACCTTTCCCAATTGGGAACGTCTCGATTCAATCTCCCCCTTAACCTTCTCCTCATTGACTCCCGTCTCCCATCGCAAACCCTTCCCCCATTGGGAACGTCTCGATTCAATCTCCCCCTTAACCTTCTCCTCATTGACTCCCATCTCCCATCGCAAACCCATCCCCCATTGGGAACGTCTCGATTCAATCTCCTCCTTCACCTTCTCCTCATTGACTCCCATCGCAAACCCTTTCCCCATTGGGAACGTCTCGATTCAATCTCTCCCTTAACCTTCTCCTCATTGACTCCCGTCTCCCATCGCAAACCCTTCCCCCATTGGGAACGTCTCAATTCAATCTACCCCTTAACCTCCGCATTGACTCCCGTCTCCCATCGCAAACCATTCCCTCATTGGGAACATCTCGATTCAATCTCTCCCTTAACCTTCTCCTCATTGACTCCCGTCTCCCATCGCAAACCCTTCCCCCATTGGGAACGTCTCGATTCAATCTCCCCCTTAACCTTCTCCTCATTGACTCCCGTCTCCCATCACAAACCCTTCCGCCATTGGGAACGTCTCGATTCAATCTCCCCCTTAACCTTCTCCTCATTGACTCCCGTCTCCCATCGCAAACCCTTCCCCCATTGGGAACGTCTCGATTCAATCTCCCCCTTAACCTTCTCCTCATTGACTCCCATCTCCCATCGCAAACCCATCCCCCATTGGGAACGTCTCGATTCAATCTCCTCCTTAACCTTCTCCTCATTGACTCCCATCGCAAACCCTTCCCCCATTGGGAATGTCTCGATTCAATCTCCCCCTTAACCTTCTCCTCATTGACTCCCATCTCCCATCGCAAACCCATCCCCCATTGGGAACGTCTCGATTCAATCTCCTCCTTAACCTTCTCCTCATTGACTCCCATCGCAAACCCTTCCCCCATTGGGAACGTCTCGATTCAATCTCTCCCTTAACCTTCTCCTCATTGACTCCCGTCTCCCATCGCAAACCCTTCCCCCATTGGGAACGTCTCGATTCAATCTCCCCCTTAACCTTCTGCTCATTGACTCCCGTCTCCCATCACAAACCCTTCCGCCATTGGGAACGTCTCGATTCAATCTCCCCCTTAACCTTCTCCTCATTGACTCCCGTCTCCCATCGCAAACCCTTCCGCCATTGGGAACGTCTCGATTCAATCTCCCCCTTAACCTTCTCCTCATTGACTCCTATCGCAAACACTTAACCCATTGGGAACGTCTCAATTCAATCTACCCCTTAACCTCCGCATTGACTCCCGTCTCCCATCGCAAACCATTCCCTCATTGGGAACATCTCGATTCAATCTCTCCCTTAACCTTCTCCTCATTGACTCCCGTCTCCCATCGCAAACCCTTCCCCCATTGGGAACGTCTCGATTCAATCTCCCCCTTAACCTTCTCTTCATTGACCCCTATCTCCCATCGCAAACCCTTCCCCCATTGGGAACGTCTCGATTCAATCTCCCCCTTAACCTTCCCCTCATTGACTCCCATCGCAAACCTTTCCCCCATTGGGAACGTCTCGATTCAATCTCCCCCTTAACCTTCTCCTCATTGACTCCCGCCTCCCATCGCAAAACTTTCCCCCATTGGGAACGTCTCGATTCAATCTCCCCCTTAACCTTCTCCTCATTGACTCCCATCTCCCATCGCAAACCCTTCCCCCATTGGGAACGTCTCGATTAATTCTCCCCCTTAACCTTCTACCTCATTGACTCCCGTCTCCCATCGCAAACCCTTCCCCCATTGGGAACGTCTCGATTCAATCTACCCCTTAACCTTCTCCTCATTGACTCCCATCTCCCATCGCAAACCTTTCCCCAATTGGGAACGTCTCGATTCAATCTCCGCCTTAACCTTCTCCTCAGTGACTCCCATCTCCCATCGCAAACACTTCCCCCATTGGGAAGGTCTCGATTCAATCTCCCCCTTAACCTTCTCCTCATTGACTCCCATCTCCCATCGCAAACCCTTCCCCCATTGGGAACGTCTCGATTCAATCTCCCACTTAACCTTCTCCTCATTGACTCTCATCTCCCATCGCAAACCCATCCTCCATTGGGAACGTCTCGATTCAATCTCCCCCTTAACCTTCTCCTCATTGACTCCCGTCTCCCATCGCAAACCATTCCCTCATTGGGAACGTCTCGATTCAATCTCCCCCTTAACCTTCTCCTCATTGACTCCTATCGCAAACCCTTCCCCCATTGGGAACGTCTCGATTCATTCTCCCCCTTAACCTTCTCCTCATTGACTCCCATCGCAAACCCTTCCCCCATTGGGAACGTCTCGATTCAATCTCCCCCTTAACCTTCTCCTCATTGATTCCCGTCTCCCATCGCAAACCCTTCCCCCATTGGGAACGTCTCGATTCAATCTCCCCCTTAACCTTCTCCTCACTGACTCCCGTCTCCCATCGCAAACCCTTCCCCCATTGGGAACGTCTCGATTCAATCTCCCACTTAACCTTCTCCTCACTGACTCCCGTCTCCCATCGCAAACCCTTCCCCCATTGGGAACGTCTCGATTCAATCTCCCCCTTAACCTTCTCCTCATTGACTCTCATCTCCCATCGCAAACCCATCCTCCATTGGGAACGTCTCGATTCAATCTCCCCCTTAACCTTCTCCTCATTGACTCCCGTCTCCCATCGCAAACCATTCCCTCATTGGGAACGTCTCGATTCAGTCTCCCCCTTAACCTTCTCCTCATTGACTCCTATCGCAAACCCTTCCCCCATTGGGAACGTCTCGATTCATTCTCCCCCTTAACCTTCTCCTCATTGACTCCCATCGCAAACCCTTCCCCCATTGGGAACGTCTCGATTCAATCTCCCCCTTAACCTTCTCCTCATTGATTCCCGTCTCCCATCGCAAACCCTTCCCCCATTGGGAACGTCTCGATTCAATCTCCCCCTTAACCTTCTCCTCATTGACTCCCGTCTCCCATCGCAAACCCTTCCCCCATTGGGAACGTCTCGATTCAATCTCCCCCTTAACCTTCTCCTCATTGACTCCCATCGCAAACCCTTACCCCATTGGGAACGTCTCGATTCAATCTCACCCTTAACCTTCTCCTCATTGACTCCCGTCTCCCATCGCAAACCCTTCCCCCATTTGGAACGTCTCGATTCAATCTCCCCCTTAACCTTCTCATTGACTCCCGTCTCCCATCACAAACCCTTCCGCCATTGGGAACGTCTCGATTCAATCTCCCCTTAACCTTCTCCTCATTGACTCCCGTCTCCCATCACAAACCCTTCCGCCATTGGGAACGTCTCGATTCAATCTCCCCCTTAACCTTCTCCTCATTGACTCCTATCGCAAACACTTAACCCATTGGGAACGTCTCAATTCAATCTACCCCTTAACCTCCGCATTGACTCCCGTCTCCCATCGCAAACCATTCCCTCATTGGGAACGTCTCGATTCAACCTCTCCCTTAACCTTCTCCTCATTGACTCCCGTCTCCCATCGCAAACCCTTCCCCCATTGGGAACGTCTCGATTCAATCTCTCCCTTAACCTTCTCCTCATTGACTCCCGTCTCCCATCACAAACCCTTCCGCCATTGGGAACGTCTCGATTCAATCTCCCCCTTAACCTGCCCCTCATTGACCCCCGCCTCCCATCGCAAACCTTTCCCCCATTGGGAACGTCTCGATTCAATCTCCCCCTGAACCTTCTCCTCATTGACTCCCATCTCCCACCGCAAACCCTTCCCCCATTGGGAACGTCTCGATTAATTCTCCCCCTTAACCTTCTCCTCATTGACTCCCGTCTCCCATCGCAAACGCTTCCCCCATTGGGAACGTCTCGATTCAATCTCCCCCTTAACCTTCTCCTCATTGACTCCCGTCTCCCATCGCAAACCCATCCCCCATTGGGAACGTCTCGATTCAATCTCCCCCTTAACCTTCTCCTCATTGATTCCAGTCTCCCATCGCAAACCCTTCCCCCATTGGAAACGTCTCGATTCAATCGCCCCCTTAACCTTCTCCTCATTGACTCCCATCTCCCATCGCAAACCCTTCCCTCATTTGGAACGTATCGATTCAATCTCCCCCTTTACCTTCCCCTCATTGACTCCCGTCTCCCATCGCAAACCTTTCCCCAATTGGGAACGTCTCGATTCAATCTCCGCCTTAACCTTCTCCTCAGTGACTCCCATCTCCCATCGCAAACACTTCCCCCATTGGGAACGTCTCGATTCAACCTCACCCTTAACCTTCTCCTCATTGACTCCCATCTCCCATCGCAAACATTTCCCCAATTGGGAACGTCTCAATTCAATCTCCCCCTTAACCTTCTCCTCACTGACTCCCGTCTCCCATCGCAAACCCTTCCCCCATTGGGAACGTCTCGAATCAATCTCCCCCATAACCTTCTCCTCATTGACTCCCATCTCCCATCGCAAACCTTTCCCAATTGGGAACGTCTCGATTCAATCTCCCCCTTAACCTTCTCCTCATTGACTCCCGTCTCCCATCGCAAACCCTTCCCCCATTGGGAAAGTCTCGATTCAATCTCCCCCTTAACCTTCTCCTCATTGGCTCCCATCTCCCATCGCAAACCCATCCCCCATTGGGAACGTCTCGATTCAATCTCCCCCTTAATCTTCTCCTCATTGACTCCCATCGCAAACCCTTCCCCCATTGGGAACGTCTCGAATCAATCTCCCCCATAACCTTCTCCTCATTGACTCCCATCTCCCATCGCAAACCTTTCCCAATTGGGAACGTCTCGATTCAATCTCCCCCTTAACCTTCTCCTCATTGACTCCCGTCTCCCATCGCAAACCCTTCCCCCATTGGGAAAGTCTCGATTCAATCTCCCCCTTAACCTTCTCCTCATTGGTTCCCATCTCCCATCGCAAACCCATCCCCCATTGGGAACGTCTCGATTCAATCTCCCCCTTAATCTTCTCCTCATTGACTCCCATCGCAAACCCTTCCCCCATTTGGAACGTCTCGATTCAATCTCTCCCTTAACCTTCTCCTCATTGACTCCCGTCTCCCATCGCAAACCCTTCCCCCATTGGGAACGTCTCGATTCAATCTCCCCCTTAACCTTCTCCTCATTGACTCCCGTCTCCCATCACAAACCCTTCCGCCATTGGGAACGTCTGGATTCAATGTCCCCCTTAACCTTCTCCTCATTGACTCCTATCGCAAACACTAAACCCATTGGGAACGTCTCAATTCAATCTACCCCTTAACCTCCGCATTGACTCCGGTCTCCCATTGCAAACCATTCCCTCATTGGGAACGTCTCGATTCAATCTCTCCCTTAACCTTCTCCTCATTGACTCCCGTCTCCCATCGCAAACCCTTCCCTCATTGGGAACGTCTCGATTCAATCTCCCCCTTAACCTTCCCCTCATTGACTCCCATCGCAAACCCTTCCCCCATTGGGAACGTCTCGATTCAATCTCCCCCTTAACCTTCTCCTCATTGACCCCTATTCTCCCATCGCAAACCCTTCCCCCATTGGGAACGTCTCGATTCAATCTCCCCCTTAACCTTCCCCTCATTGGCTCCCATCGCAAACCCTTCCCCCATTGGGAACGTCTCGATTCAATCTCCCCCTTAACCTTCTCCTCATTGACTCACGCCTCCCATCGCAAAACTTTCCCCCATTGGGAACGTCTCGATTCAATCTCCCCCTTAACCTTCTCCTCATTGACTCCCATCTCCCATCGCAAACCCTTCCCCCATTGGGAACGTCTCGATTAATTCTCCCCCTTAACCTTCTACCTCATTGACTCCCGTCTCCCATCGCAAACCCTTCCCCCATTGGGAACGTCTCGATTCAATCTACCCCTTAACCTTCTCCTCATTGACTCCCATCGCAAACCCTTCCCCCATTGGGACCGTCTCGATTCAATCTCCCCCTTAACCTTCCCCTCATTGACCCCCGTCTCCCATCGCAAACCCTTCCCCCATTGGGAACGTCTCGATTCAATCTCCCCCTTAACCTTCTCCTCATTGACTCCCATCTCCCATCGCAAACCTTTCCCCAATTGGGAACGTCTCGATTCAATCTCCGCCTTAACCTTCTCCTCAGTGACTCCCATCTCCCATCGCAAACACTTCCCCCATTGGGAAGGTCTCGATTCAATCTCCCCCTTAACCTTCTCCTCACTGACTCCCGTCTCCCATCGCAAACCCTTCCCCCATTGGGAACGTCTCGATTCAATCTCCCCCTTAACCTTCTCCTCATTGACTCCCATCTCCCATCGCAAACCCATCCCCCATTGGGAACGTCTCGATTCAATCTCCCCCTTAACCTTCTCCTCATTGACTCCCGTCTCCCATCGCAAACCATTCCCTCATTGGGAACGTCTCGATTCAATCTCCCCCTTAACCTTCTCCTCATTGACTCCTATCGCAAACCCTTCCCCCATTGGGAACGTCTCGATTCAATCTCCCCCTTAACCTTCTCCTCATTGACTCCCATCGCAAACCCTTCCCCCATTTGGAACGCCTCGATTCAATCTCCCCCTTAACCTTCTCCTCATTGACTCCCATCTCCCATCGCAAACCCTTCCCCCATTTGGAACGCCTCGATTCAATCTCCCCCTTAACCTTCTCCGCATTGACCCCCTCACCTCAGATAGAGAGCGCAGACTGTCTGTCCCAGGATATAATCAGGAACAACCTCTCCGAACTCCCAGGGAACGTTCCGGATAAACTTCAGGATTGGATTCCCTCTCTGTGGGAGCAAGAGAGAGAGAGAGTGAGGTGCAGCAACAGAAGGCCCATTCAGCCCCTCGAACCTGTTACACAGGAACAGGAGGAGGACCATTCAGCCCCTCGAGCCTGTGACACAGGAACAGGAGGAGGACCATTCAGCCCCCCTGCTCGAGCCTGTTACACAGGAACAGGTGGAGGCCCATTCAGCCCCTCGAGCCTGTTACACAGGAACAGGAGGAGGCCCATTCAGCCCCCTGCTCGAGCCTGTTACACAGGAACAGGAGGAGGCCCATTCAGCCCCCTGCTCGAGCCTGTGACACAGGAACAGGAGGAGGCCCATTCAGCCCCTCGAACCTGTTACACAGGAACAGGAGGAGGCCCATTCAGCCCCTCGAGCCTGTTACACAGGAACAGGAGGAGGCCCATTCAGCCCCCTGCTCGAGCCTGTGACACAGGAACAGGAGGAGGCCCATTCAGCCCCTCGAGCCTGTTACACAGGAACAGGAGGAGGCCCATTCAGCCCCTCGAGCCTGTGACACAGGAACAGGAGGAGGCCCATTCAGCCCCTTGAGCCTGTGACACAGGAACAGGAGGAGGCCCATTCAGCCCCTCGAGCCTGTTACACAGGAACAGGAGGAGGCCCATTCAGCCCCCTGCTCGAGCCTGTGACACAGGAACAGGAGGAGGCCCATTCAGCCCCTCGAGCTTGTTACACAGGAACAGGAGGAGGCCCATTCAGCCCGTCGAGCCTGTGACACAGGAACAGGAGGAGGCCCATTCAGCCCCTCGAGCCTGTTACACAGGAACAGGAGGAGGCCCATTCAGCCCCTCGAGCCTGTGACACAGGAACAGGAGGAGGCCCATTCAGCCCCTCGAGCCTGTGACACAGGAACAGGAGGAGGCCCATTCAGCCCCTCGAGCCTGTGACACAGGAACAGGAGGAGGCCCATTCAGCCCCTCGAGCCTGTGACACAGGAACAGGAGGAGGTCCATTCAGCCCCTCGAGCCTGTTACACAGGAACAGGAGGAGGCCCATTCAGCCCCTCGAACCTGTTACACAGGAACAGGAGGAGGCCCATTCAGCCCCTCGATCTTCACTCTCACCTGCCTCGTGCTGACCACGATCGCGTTCTGCTTCGCTGTCGCCCTCTTGGCCACCACTACGGGACCCCCGGACGCTCCCTCTTCCCCCGAACCAGCGCCGGCATTCCCGGGACCCCCCTCCAGGCCTCCTGCTGAGGGACCGTGTCCGTCTCCGCCCGCCGTCACCCTGGACCTGAAGAGGGGTTGGACCTGTCGGGGAAACGGGAGGGGGGAGGGGTGAAAAAGAGAAAGTGTCAGTGATCCAGAGAAGGGATGCTCGGCTGCAGAAGGCTTCACCGTATCCGTGGGAAACGACCACTCACCGGGGTGGGGTCACAGCTGTAGACATCCTCCAGCGACGGGAGGATGAATTTCTTGGGGGGCGCCCTGTCCTCGTCCATTCCTGCAAAGGGCGGGAGAGAGAGAGAGAGGGAGGGAGGGAGAGAGAGAGAGAGGGAGGGAGAGAGGGAGGGAGAGAGGGAGGGAGGGAGGGAGGGAGGGAGGGAGGGAGGGAGGGAGGGAGGGAGAGAGGGAGGGAGAGAGGGAGGGAGGGAGAGAGGGAGGGAGGGAGAGAGGGAGGGAGAGAGGGAGGGAGGGAGGGAGGGAGGGAGGGAGGGAGGGAGGGAGGGAGGGAGAGAGGGAGGAAGGGAGGGACAGAGGAAGGGAGGGACAGAGGGAGGGAGGGACAGAGAGAGGGAGGGACAGAGAGAGGGAGGGACAGAGAGGGAGGGACAGAGAGAGGGAGGGAGGGACAGAGAGAGGGAGGGAGGGACAGAGAGAGGGAGGGAGGGACAGAGAGAGGGAGGGAGGGACAGAGAGAGGGAGGGAGGGACAGAGAGAGGGAGGGAGGGACAGAGAGAGGGAGGGAGGGACAGAGAGAGGGAGGGAGGGACAGAGAGAGGGAGGGAGGGACAGAGAGAGGGAGGGAGGGACAGAGAGAGGGAGGGAGGGACAGAGAGAGGGAGGGAGGGACAGAGAGAGGGAGGGAGGGACAGAGAGAGGGAGGGAGGGACAGAGAGAGGGAGGGAGGGAGGGACAGAGAGAGGGAGGGAGGGACAGAGAGAGGGAGGGAGGGACAGAGAGAGGGTGTGAGGCAGGGGCAGATAGAGGGAGGGACAGAGAGAGGGAGGGAGGGACAGAGACAGGCAGGGAGGGAGGGACA
>NC_092729.1:80540280-80571919 GCF_047496885.1 Scyliorhinus torazame | reverse complement strand
TTGGGGGTGATATCAGGTCATTGGGGGTGATATCTGCTCCTTGGGGGTGATATCTGCTCATTGGGGGTGATACCCGGCCATTGGGGGTGATATTAGGTCATTGAGGGTGATATCTGCTCCTTGGAGGTGATATCTGCTCATTGGGGGTGATATCTGCTCATTGGGGTGATACCCAGCTATTGGGGATGATATCCGGTCATTGGGGGTGATATCTGCTCATTGGGGGTGATATCAGTTCATTGGGGTGATATCTGCTCATTGGAGGTGATATCTGCTCATTGGGGGTGATACCCGGTCATTGGGGATGATATCTGCTCATTGGGGATGACATCTGCTCATTGGGGGTGATATCTGCTCCTTGGGGGTGATATCTGCTCCTTGGGGGTGATATCTGCTCCTTGGGATGATATCTGGTCATTGGGGGTGATATCTGCTCATAGGGGATGATATCTGCTCATTGGGGATGATATCAGGTCATTGGGGCTCTGTATGGGATCATCGTGGGTTACTGGGAGGTCAGAGCGAGAGATTGAGGAGCCACAGGGGGCCTAACCCCCTTGGGGTTTCCCAATGGCGGAGAGATTAAGGGACGCTCGTCAGTGGTTGGGTATGTCTCCACGATCATTGCCCTCTCTCGCTCTGTCTCACATTCTCTCCCTCTCCCTCTCTCTCCCTCTCTCTCTCCCGCTCTCTCTACCGCTCTCTCTCTGTCTGTCTCGCTCTCTCCCTCTCCCTCTCCCCCTCTCCCTCTGAATCTCTCCCTCTCTCTCCCTCCCTCTCCCTCCCTCCCTCTCCCTCCCTCTCTCTGTCTCGCTCCCTCTCCCTCTCTCTCCCTCTCTCCCTCTCCCTCTCTCTCTCCATCTCTCTCCCACTCTCTCCCTCTCCCTCTCTCCCTCTCTCTCTGTGTCCATCTCTCTCTGTCCATCTCTCTCTGTCTCTCTCTCCCTCTCTTTTCCTGTCTCTCTCCCTCTCTCCCTCCCTCCCTTCCTCTCTCTGTCCCTCCCTCCCTCTCTCTGTCCCTCACTCTCTCTGTCCCTCCCTCCCTCTCTCTGTCCCTCCCTCCATCTCTCTGTCCCTCCCTCCCTCTCTGTCCCTCCCTCTCTCTGTCCCTCCCTCCCTCTCTCTGTCCCTCCCTCTCTCTGTCCCTCCCTCTCTGTCCCTCCCTCCCTCTGTCCCTCCCTCCCTCTGTCCCTCCCTCCCTCTGTCCCTCCCTCCCTCCCTCCCTCTCTCCCTCCCTCCCTCCCTCTCTCCCTCCCTCCTCCCTCTCTCTGTCTCTCCCTCCCTCCCTCCCTCCCTCTCTCTGTCCCTCCCTCCCTCTGTCCCTCCCTCCCTCCCTCTGTCCCTCCCTCCCTCCCTCTCTCTGTCCCTCCCTCCCTCTCTCTCTCTCTCCCTCCCTCTCTCTCTCTGTCCCTCCCTCCCTCTCTCTCTCCCTCCCTCCCTCTCTCCCTTCCTCCCTCCCTCCCTCTGTCCCTCCCTCCCTCTCTTTCCCTCCCTTCCTCTCTGTCCCTCCCTCCCTGCCTGTCTCTGTCCCTCCTTCCCTCTCTCTGTCCCTCCCTCCCTCTATCTGCCCCTGCCTCACTCCCTCTCTCTGTCCCTCCCTCTCCCTCCCTCTCTCTGTCCCCTCCCTCCCTCTCTCTGTCCCTCCCTCCCTCTCTCTGTCCCTCCCTCCCTCTCTCTGTCCCTCCCTCCCTCTCTCTGTCCCTCCCTCCCTCCCTCTCTCTGTCCCTCCCTCCCTCCCTCCCTCTCTCCCTCCCTCCCTCCCTCCCTCTGTCCCTCCCTCCCTCCCTCTCTCCCTCCCTCTCTCCCTCCCTCCCTCCCTCTCTCTGTCCCTCCCTCCCTCCCTCTCTCCCTCCCTCCCTCCCTCTCTCTGTCCCTCACTCCCTCTCTCTGTCCCTCCCTCCCTGTCTCTGTCCCTCCTTCCCTCTCTCTGACCCTCCCTCCCTCTATCTGCCCCTGCCTCACTCCCTCTCTCTGTCCCTCCCTCTCCCTGTCCCTCCCTCTCTCTGTCCCTCCCTCCCTCTCTCTGTCCCTCCCTCCCTCTCTCTGTCCCTCCCTCCCTCTCTCTGTCCCTCCCTCTCTCCCTCCCTCCCTCTCTCTGTCTCTCCCTCCCTCTCTCTGTCCCTCCCTCCCTCTCTCTGTCCCTCCCTCCCTCTCTCTGTCCCTCCCTCCCTCTCTCTGTCCCTCCCTCTCTCTGTCCCTCCCTCCCTCTCTCTGTCTCTCCCTCCCTCTCTCTGTCCCTCCCTCCCTCTCTCTGTCCCTCCCTCCCTCTCTCTGTCCCTCCCTCCCTCTCTCTGTCCCTCCCTCCCTCTCTCTGTCCCTCCCTCCCTCTCTCTGTCCCTCCCTCTCTCTGTCCCTCCCTCCCTCTCTCTGTCTCTCCCTCCCTCTCTCTGTCCCTCCCTCCCTCTCTCTGTCCCTCCCTCCCTCCCTCTCTCTGTCCCTCCCTCCCTCTCTCTGTCCCTCCCTCTCTGTGTCCCTCCCTCCCTCCCTGTGTCCCTCCCTCCCTCCCTCTCTGTGTCCCTCCCTCCCTCTCTCTCTCTGTCCCTCCCCTCCCTCTATCTGCCCCTCCCTCCCTCCCTCTATCTGCCCCTGCCTCACTCCCTCCCTCTCTCTGTCCCTCCCTCCCTCTCTCTGTCCCTCCCTCCCTCTCTCTGTCCCTCCCTCCCTCTCTCTGTCCCTCCCTCCCTCTCTCTGTCCCTCCCTCCCTCTCTCTGTCCCTCCCTCCCTCTCTCTGTCCCTCCCTCCCTCTCTCTGTCCCTCCCTCCCTCTCTCTGTCCCTCCTCCCTCTCTCTGTCCCTCCCTCCCTCTCTCTGTCCCTCCCTCCCTCTCTCTGTCCCTCCCTCCCTCCCTCTCTCTGTCCCTCCCTCCCTCTCTCCCTCCCTCCCTCTCTCTGTCCCTCCCTCCCTCCCTCTCTCTCTCCCTCCCTCCCTCTCTCTCTCCCGCCCTTTGCAGGAATGGACGAGGACAGGGCGCCCCCCAAGAAATTCATCCTCCCGTCGCTGGAGGATGTCTACAGCTGTGACCCCACCCCCGGTGAGTGGTCGTTTCCCCACGGATACGGTGAAGCCTTCTGCAGCCGAGCATCCCTTCTCTGGATCACTCACACTTTCTCTTTTTCACCCCTCCCCCTCCCGTTTCCCCGACAGGTCCAACCCCTCTTCAGGTCCAGGGTGACGGCGGGCGGAGACGGACACGGTCCCTCAGCAGGAGGCCTGGAGGGGGGTCCCGGAATGCCGGCGCTGGTTCGGGGGAAGAGGGAGCGTCCGGGGGTCCCGTAGTGGTGGCCAAGAGGGCGACAGCGAAGCAGAACGCGATCGTGGTCAGCGTGAGGCAGGTGAGAGTGAAGATCGAGGGGCTGAATGGGCCTCCTCCTGTTCCTGTGTCACAGGCTCGAGGGGCTGAATGGGCCTCCTCCTGTTCCTGTGTAACAGGCTCGAGGGGCTGAATGGACCTCCTCCTGTTCCTGTGTAACAGGCTCGAGGGGCTGAATGGGCCTCCTCCTGTTCCTGTGTAACAGGCTCGAGGGGCTGAATGGGCCTCCTCCTGTTCCTGTGTCACAGGCTCGAGCAGGGGGCTGAATGGGCCTCCTCCTGTTCCTGTGTAACAGGCTCGAGCAGGGGGCTGAATGAGCCTCCTCCTGTTCCTGTGTAACAGGCTCGAGGGGCTGAATGGGCCTCCTCCTGTTCCTGTGTAACAGGCTCGAGCAGGGGGCTGAATGGACCTCCTCCTGTTCCTGTGTAACAGGCTCGAGGGGCTGAATGGGCCTCCTCCTGTTCCTGTGTCACAGGCTCGAGCAGGGGGCTGAATGGGCCTCCTCCTGTTCCTGTGTCACAGGCTCGAGCAGGGGGCTGAATGGGCCTCCTCCTGTTCCTGTGTAACAGGCTCGAGCAGGGGGCTGAATGGACATCCTCCTGTTCCTGTGTAACAGGCTCGAGGGGCTGAATGGGCCTCCTCCTGTTCCTGTGTCACAGGCTCGAGCAGGGGGCTGAATGGGCCTCCTCCTGTTCCTGTGTAACAGGCTCGAGGGGCTGAATGGGCCTCCTCCTGTTCCTGTGTGACAGGTTCGAGGGGCTGAATGGGCCTCCTCCTGTTCCTGTGTCACAGGCTCGAGCAGGGGGCTGAATGGGCCTCCTCCTGTTCCTGTGTAACAGGCTCGAGGGGCTGAATTGCCTCCAACTGTTCCTGTGTAACAGGCTCGAGCAGGGGGGCTGAATGGTGCTCCTCCTGTTCCTGTGTAACAGGTTCGAGGGGCTGAATGGGCCTCCTCCTGTTCCTGTGGAACAGGTTCGAGGGGCTGAATGGGCCTTCTGTTGCTGCACCTCACTCTCTCTCTCTGTCGCTCCCACAGAGAGGGAATCCAATCCTGAAGTTTATCCGGAACGTTCCCTGGGAGTTCGGAGAGGTTGTTCCTGATTATATCCTGGGACAGACAGTATGCGCTCTCTATCTGAGGTGAGGGGGTCAATGAGGAGAAGGTTAAGGGGGAGATTGAATCGAGACGTTCCCAATGGGGGAAGGGTTTGCGATAGGAGACGGGAGTCAATGAGGAGAAGGTTAAGGGGGAGATTGAATCGAGACGTTCCCAATGGGAGAAGGGTTTGCGATGGGAGATGGGAGTCAATGAGGAGAAGGTTAAGGGGGAGATTGAATCGAGACGTTCCCAATTGGGGAAGGGTTTGCGATGGGAGTCAATGAGGAGAAGGTTAAGGGGAGATTGAATCGAGAAGTTCCCAGTGGGGGAAGGGTTTGCGATGGGAGTAAATGAGGAGAAGGTTAAGGGGGAGATTGAATCGAGACGTTCCCAATGGGGGAAGGGTGTGCGATGGGAGACGGGAGTCAATGAGGAGGTTAAGGGGGAGATTGAATCGAGGCGTTCCAAATGGGGGAAGGGTTAGCGATGGGAGATGGGAGTCAATGAGGAGAAGGTTAAGGGGGAGATTGAATCGAGACGTTCCCAATGGGGGAAGGGTTTGTGATGGGAGATGGGAGTCAATGAGGAGAAGGTTAAGGGGAAGATTGAATCGAGGCGTTCCCAATGGGGGAAGGGTTTGCGATGGGAGTCAATGAGGAGACGGTTAAGGGGGAGATTGAATCGAGACGTTCCCAATGGGGGAAGGGTTTGCGATGGGAGACGGGAGTCAATGAGGAGAAGGTTAAGGGGTAGATTGAATCGAGACGTTCCCATGGGGGAACGGTTTGCGATGGGAGATGGGAGTCAATGAGGAGAAAGTTAAGGGGGAGATTGAATCGAGATGTTCCGAATGGGGGAATGGTTTGCGATTGGAGATGGGAGTCAATGAGGAGAAGGTTAAGGGGGAGATTGAATCGAGACGTTCCCAATGGGGGAAGGGTTTGCGATGGGAGTCAATGAGGAGAAGGTTAAGGGGGAGATTGAATCGAGACGTTACCAATGGGGGAAGGGTTTGCAAACGGAGTCAATGAGGAGAAGGTTAAGGGGAAATTGAATCGAGACGTTCCCAATGGGGGAAGGGTTTGCGATGGGAGTCAATTAGGAGAAGGTTAATGGGGAGATTGAATCGAGACGTTCCAAATGGGGGAAGGGTTTGCGATGGGAGTCAATGAGGAGAAAGTTAAGGGGCAGATTGAATCGAGATGTTCCGAATGGGGGAAGGGTTTGCGATGGGAGATGGGAGTCAATGAGGAGAAGGTTAAGGGGGAGATTGAATCGAGACGTTCCGAATGGGGGAAGGGTTTACGATGGGAGATGGGAGTCAATGAGGAGAAGGTTAAGGGGGAGATTGAATCGAGACGTTCCGAATGGGGGAAGGGTTTGCGATGGGAGATGGGAGTCAATGAGGAGAAAGTTAAGGGGGAGATTGAATCGAGATGTTCCGAATGGGGGAATGGTTTGCGAT
Source organism: Scyliorhinus torazame (assembly GCF_047496885.1). Classification (NCBI taxonomy): domain Eukaryota; kingdom Metazoa; phylum Chordata; class Chondrichthyes; order Carcharhiniformes; family Scyliorhinidae; genus Scyliorhinus; species Scyliorhinus torazame. Next base: position 80,566,046 of record NC_092729.1, on the reverse strand, counting down.
TGGAGATGGGAGTCAATGAGGAGAAGGTTAAGGGGGAGATTGAATCGAGATGTTCCCAATGGGGGAAGGGTTTGCGATGGGAGTCAATGAGGAGAAGGTTAAGGGGGAGATTGAATCGAGACGTTCCCAATGGGGGAAGGGTTTGCGATGGGAGTCAATGAGGAGAAGGTTAAGGGGGAGATTGAATCGAGACGTTCCCAATGGGGGAAGGGTTTGCGATGGGAGTCAATTAGGAGAAGGTTAATGGGGAGATTGAATCGAGACGTTCCAAATGGGGGAAGGGTTAGCGATGGGAGACGGGAGTCAATGAGGAGAAGGTTAAGGGGGAGATTGAATCGAGACGTTCCCAATGGGGGAAGGGTTTGTGATGGGAGACGGGAGTCAATGAGGAGAAGGTTAAGTGGGAGATTGAATCGAGACGTTCCAAATCGGGGAAGGGTTTGCGATGGGGGACGGGAATCAATGAGGAGAAGGTTAAGGGGGAGATTGAATTGAGGCGTTCCCAATGGGGGAAGGGTTTGCGATGGGAGATGGGAGTCAATGAGGAGAAGGTTAATGGGGAGATTGAATCGAGACGTTCCAAATGGGGGAAGGGTTTGCGATGGGAGTCAATGAGGAGAAAGTTAAGGGGGAGATTGAATCGAGATGTTCCAAATGGGGGAAGGGTTTGCGATGGGAGTCAATGAGGAGAAAGTTAAGGGGCAGATTGAATCGAGATGTTCCGAATGGGGGAAGGGTTTGCGATGGGAGATGGGAGTCAATGAGGAGAAGGTTAAGGGGAAGATTGAATCGAGACGTTCCCAATGGGGGAAGAGTTTGCGATGGGAGATGGGAGTCAATGAGGAGAAGGTTAAGGGGGAGATTGAATCGAGACGTTCCCATGGGGGAACGGTTTGCGATGGGAGATGGGAGTCAATGAGGAGAAAGTTAAGGGGGAGATTGAATCGAGACGTTCCCAATGGGGGAAGGGTTTGCGATGGGAGTCAATGAGGAGAAGGTTAAGGGGGAGATTGAATCGAGATGTTCCCAATGGGGGAAGGGTTTGCGATGGGAGTCAATGAGGAGAAGGTTAAGGGGGAGATTAAATCGAGACGTTCCCAATGGGGGAAGGGTTTGTGATGGGAGATGGGAGTCAATGAGGAGAAGGTTAAGGGGAAGATTGAATCGAGACGTTCCCAATGGGGGAAGGGTTTGCGATGGGAGATGGGAGTCAATGAGGAGAAGGTTAAGGGGGGGATTGAATCGAGACGTTCCCATGGGGGAACGGTTTGCGATGGGAGATGGGAGTCAATGAGGAGAAAGTTAAGGGGGAGATTGAATCGAGATGTTCCGAATGGGGGAATGGTTAGCGATTGGAGATGGGAGTCAATGAGGAGAAGGTTAAGGGGGAGATTGAATCGAGATGTTCCCAATGGGGGAAGGGTTTGCGATGGGAGTCAATGAGGAGAAGGTTAAGGGGGAGATTGAATCGAGACGTTCCCAATGGGGGAAGGATTTGCGATAGGAGTCAATGAGGAGAAGGTTAAGGGGGAAATTGAATCGAGACGTTCCCAATGGGGGAATGGTTTGCGATGGGAGTCAATTAGGAGAAGGTTAATGGGGAGATTGAATCGAGACGTTCCAAATGGGGGAAGGGTTTGCGATGGGAGTCAATGAGGAGAAAGTTAAGGGGGAGATTGAATCGAGATGTTCCGAATGGGGGAAGGGTTTGCGATGGGAGATGGGAGTCAATGAGGAGAAGGTTAAGGGGGAGATTGAATCGAGACGTTCCCAATTGGGGAAGGGTTTGCGATGGGAGATGGGAGTAAATGAGGAGAAGGTTAAGGGGGAGATTGAATCGAGATGTTCCCAATGGGGGAAGGGTTTGCGATGGGAGACGGGAATCAATGAGGAGAAGGTTAAGGGGGAGATTGAATCGAGACGTTCCCAATGGGGGAAGGGTTTGCGATGGGAGACGGGAATCAATGAGGAGAAGGTTAAGGGGGAGATTGAATCGAGACGTTCCCAATGAGGGAAGGGTTTGCGATGGGAGTCAATGAGGAGAAGGTTAAGGGGGAGATTGAATCGAGACGTTCCCAATGGGGAAGAGTTTGCTATAGGAGTCAATGAGGAGAAGGTTAAGGGGGAGATTGAATCGAGACGTTCCCAATGAGGGAATGGTTTGCGATGGGAGACGGGAGTCAATGAGGAGAAGGTTAAGGGGGAGATTGAATCGAGACGTTCCCAATGGGGGATGGGTTTGCGATGGGAGATGGGAGTCAATGAGGAGAAGGTTAAGGGGGAGATTGAATCGAGACGTTCCCAATGGGGGAAGGGTTTGCGATGGGAGACGGGAGTCAGTGAGGAGAAGGTTAAGGGGGAGATTGAATTGAGACGTTCCCAATTGGGGAAAGGTTTGCGATGGGAGATGGGAGTCAATGAGGAGAAGGTTAAGGGGGAGATTGAATTGAGACCTTCCCAATGGGGGAAGTGTTTGCGATGGGAGATGGGAGTCACTGAGGAGTAGGTTAAGGCGGAGATTGAATCGAGACGTTCCCAATTGGGGAAAGGTTTGCGATGGGAGATGGGAGTCAATGAGGAGAAGGTTAAGGGGTAGATTGAATTGAGACGTTCCCAATGGGGGAAGGGTTTGCGATGGGAGACGGGAGTCAATGAGGTAGAAGGTTAAGGGGGAGAATTAATCGAGACGTTCCCAATGGGGGAAGGGTTTGTGATGGGAGATGGGAGTCAATGAGGAGAAGGTTAAGGGGGAGATTGAATCGAGACGTTCCCAATGGGGGAAGGGTTTGCGATGGGAGACGGGGGTCAATGAGGGGAAGGTTAAGGGGGAGATTGAATCGAGACGGTCCCAATGGGGGAAGGGTTTGCGATGGGAGTCAATGAGGGGAAGGTTAAGGGGGAGATTGAATCGAGACGTTCCCAATGGGGGAAGGGTTTGCGATGGGAGACGGGAGTCAATGAGGAGAAGGTTAAGGGAGAGATTGAATCGAGACGTTCCCAATGAGGGAATGGTTTGCGATGGGAGACCGGAGTCAATGCGGAGGTTAAGGGGTAGATTGAATTGAGACGTTCCCAATGGGTTTAGTGTTTGCGATAGGAGTCAATGAGGAGAAGGTTAAGGGGGAGATTGAATCGAGACGTTCCCAATGGCGGAAGGGTTTGCGATGGGAGACGGGAGTCAATGAGGAGAAGGTTAAGGGGGACATTGAATCGAGACGTTCCCAATAGCGGAAGGGTTTGTGATGGGAGAGGGGAGTCAATGAGGAGAAGGTTAAGGGGGAGATTGAATCGAGACGTTCCCAATGGGGGAAGGATTTGCGATGGGAGATGGGAGTCAATGAGGAGAAGGTTAAGGGGGAGATTGAATCGAGATGTTCCCAATGGGGGAAGGGTTTGCGATTGGAGATGGGAGTCAATGAGGAGAAGGTTAAGGGGGAGATTGAATCGAGATGTTCCCAATGGGGGAAGGGTTTGCGATGGGAGTCAATGAGGAGAAGGTTAAGGGGGAGATTGAATCGAGACGTTCCCAATGGGGGAAGGGTTTGCGATAGGAGTCAATGAGGAGAAGGTTAAGGGGGAAATTGAATCGAGACGTTCCCAATGGGGGAAGGGTTTGCGATGGGAGTCAATTAGGAGAAGGTTAATGGGGAGATTGAATCGAGACGTTCCAAATGGGGGAAGGGTTTGCGATGGGAGTCAATTAGGAGAAGGTTAATGGGGAGATTGAATCGAGACGTTCCAAATGGGGGAAGGGTTTGCGATGGGAGACGGGAGTCAATGAGGAGAAGGTTAAGGGGGAGATTGAATCGAGATGTTCCAAATGGGGGAAGGGTTTGCGATGGGAGATGGGAGTCAATGAGGAGAAGGTTAAGGGGGAGATTGAATCGAGACGTTCCCAATGGGGGAAGGGTTTGCGATGGGAGTCAATGAGGAGAAGGTTAAGGGGGAGATTAAATCGAGACGTTCCCAATGGGGGAAGGGTTTGCGATGGGAGATGGGAGTCAATGAGGAGAAGGTTAAGGGGAAGATTGAATCGAGACGTTCCCAATGGGGGAAGGGTTTGCGATGGGAGATGGGAGTCAATGAGGAGAAGGTTAAGGGAGAGATTGAATCGAGACGTTCCCATGGGGGAACGGTTTGCGATGGGAGATGGGAGTCAATGAGGAGAAAGTTAAGGGGGAGATTGAATCGAGATGTTCCGAATGGGGGAATGGTTTGCGATTGGAGATGGGAGTCAATGAGGAGAAGGTTAAGGGGGAGATTGAATCGAGATGTTCCCAATTGGGGAAGGGTTTGCGATGGGAGTCAATGAGGAGAAGGTTAAGGGGGAGATTGAATCGAGATGTTCCCAATGGGGGAAGGGTTTGCGATGGGAGTCAATGAGGAGAAGGTTAAGGGGGAGATTGAATCGAGACGTTCCCAATGGGGGAAGGGTTTGCGACAGGAGTCAATGAGGAAAAGGTTAAGGGGGAAATTGATTCGAGACGTTCCCAATGGGGGAAGGGTTTGCGATGGGAGTCAATGAGGAGAAGGTTAATGGGGAGATTGAATCGAGACGTTCCAAATGGGGGAAGGGTTTGCGATGGGAGTCAATGAGGAGAAAGTTAAGGGGGAGATTGAATCGAGACGTTCCAAATGTGGGACGGGTTTGCGATGGGTGTCAATGAGGAGAAGGTTAAGGGGGAGATTGAATCGAGACGTTCCCAATTGGGGAAGGGTTTGCGATGGGAGATGGGAGTAAATGAGGAGAAAGTTAAGGGGGAGATTGAATCGAGATGTTCCCAATGGGGGAAGGGTTTGCGATGGGAGACGGGAATCAATGAGGAGAAGGTTAAGGGGGAGATTGAATCGAGACGTTCCCAATGGGGGAAGGGTTTGCGATGGGAGACGGGAATCAATGAGGAGAAGGTTAAGGGGGAGATTGAATCGAGACGTTCCAAATGGGAGAAGGGTTTGCGATGGGAGACTGGAGTCAATGAGGAGAAGGTTAAGGGGGAGATTGAATCGAGACGTTCCCAATGAGGGAAGGGTTTGCGATGGGAGTCAATGAGGAGAAGGTTAAGGGGGAGATTGAATCGAGACGTTCCCAATGGGGGAAGAGTTTGCGATAGGAGTCAATGAGGAGAAGGTTAAGGGGGAGATTGAATCGAGACGTTCCCAATGAGGGAATGGTTTGCGATGGGAGACGGGAGTCAATGAGGAGAAGGTTAAGGGGGAGATTGAATCGAGACGTTCCCAATGAGGGAAGGGTTTGCGATGGGAGTCAATGAGGAGAAGGTTAAGGGGGAGATTGAATCGAGACGTTCCCAATGGGGGAAGAGTTTGCGATAGGAGTCAATGAGGAGAAGGTTAAGGGGGAGATTGAATCGAGACGTTCCCAATGAGGGAATGGTTTGCGATGGGAGACGGGAGTCAATGAGGAGAAGGTTAAGGGGGAGATTGAATCGAGACGTTCCCAATGGGGGATGGGTTTGCGATGGGAGATGGGAGTCAATGAGGAGAAAGTTAAGGGGGAGATTGAATCCAGACGTTCCCAATGGGGGAAGGGTTTGCGATGGGAGACGGGAGTCAGTGAGGAGAAGGTTAAGGGGGAGATTGAATTGAGACGTTCCCAATTGGGGAAAGGTTTGCGATGGGAGATGGGAGTCAATGAGGAGAAGGTTAAGGGGGAGATTGAATCGAGACCTTCCCAATGGGGGAAGTGTTTGCGATGGGAGATGGGAGTCACTGAGGAGAAGATTAAGGGGGAGATTGAATCGAGACGTTTCCAATGGGGGAAGGGTTTGCGATGGGAGACGGGAATCAATGAGGAGAAGGTTAAGGGGGAGATTAAATCGAGACGTTCCCAATGGGGGATGGGTTTGCGATGGGAGACGGGAGTCAATGAGGAGAAGGTTAAGGGGGAGAATTAATCGAGACGTTCCCAATGGGAGAAGGGTTTGCGATGGGAGATGGGAGTCAATGAGGAGAAGGTTAAGGGGGAGATTGAATCGAGACGTTCCCAATTGGGGAAGGGTTTGCGATGGGAGATGGGAGTCAATGAGGAGAAGGTTAAGGGGAGATTGAATCGAGACGTTCCCAGTGGGGGAAGGGTTTGCGATGGGAGTAAATGAGGAGAAGGTTAAGGGGGAGATTGAATCGAGACGTTCCCAATGGGGGAAGGGTGTGCGATGGGAGACGGGAGTCAATGAGGAGGTTAAGGGGGAGATTGAATCGAGGCGTTCCAAATGGGGGAAGGGTTTGCGATGGGAGTCAATGAGGAGAAGGTTAAGGGGGAGATTGAATCGAGACGTTCCCAATGGGGGAAGGGTTTGTGATGGGAGATGGGAGTCAATGAGGAGAAGGTTAAGGGAAAGATTGAATCGAGACGTTCCCAATGGGGGAAGGGTTTGCGATGGGAGATGGGAGTCAATGAGGAGAAGGTGAAGGGGGAGATTGAATCGAGACGTTCCCATGGGGGAACGGTTTGTGATGGGAGATGGGAGTCAATGAGGAGAAAGTTAAGGGGGAGATTGAATCGAGATGTTCCGAATGGGGGAATGGTTTTTCGATTGGAGATGGGAGTCAATGAGGAGAAGGTTAAGGGGGAGATTGAATCGAGATGTTCCCAATGGAGGAAGGGTTTGCGATGGGAGTCAATGAGGAGAAGGTTAAGGGGGAGATTGAATCGAGACGTTCCCAATGGGGGAAGGGTTTGCGATAGGAGTCAATGAGGAGAAGGTTAAGGGGGAAATTGAATCAAGACGTTCCCAATGGGGGAAGGGTTTGCGATGGGAGTCAATTAGGAGAAGGTTAATGGGGAGATTGAATCGAGACGTTCCAAATGGGGGAAGGGTTTGCGATGGGAGTCAATGAGGAGAAAGTTAAGGGGCAGATTGAATCGAGATGTTCCGAATGGGGGAAGGGTTTGCGATGGGAGATGGGAGTCAATGAGGAGAAGGTTAAGGGGGAGATTGAATCGAGACGTTCCCAATGGGGGAAGGGTTTGCGATGGGAGTCAATGAGGAGAAGGTTAAGGGGGAGATTGAATCGAGACGTTCCCAATGGGGGAAGGGTTTGTGATGGGAGATGGGAGTCAATGAGGAGAAGGTTAAGGGGAAGATTGAATCGAGACGTTCCCAATGGGGGAAGGGTTTGCGATGGGAGATGGGAGTCAATGAGGAGAAGGTTAAGGGGGAGATTGAATCGAGACGTTCCCATGGGGGAACGGTTTGCGATGGGAGATGGGAGTCAATGAGGAGAAAGTTAAGGGGGAGAATGAATCGAGATGTTCCGAATGGGGGAATAGTTTGCGATTGGAGATGGGAGTCAATGAGGAGAAGGTTAAGGGGAGATTGAATCGAGATGTTCCCAATGCGGGAAGGGTTTGCGATGGGAGTCAATGAGGAGAAGGTTAAGGGGGAGATTGAATCGAGACGTTCCCAATGGGGGAAGGGTTTGCGATAGGAGGTTATGAGGAGAAGGTTAAGGGGGAAATTGAATCGAGACGTTCCCAATGGGGGAAGGGTTTGCGATGGGAGTCAATTAGGAGAAGGTTAATGGGGAGATTGAATCGAGACGTTCCAAATGGGGGAAGGGTTTGCGATGGGAGTCAATGAGGAGAAAGTTAAGGGGGAGATTGAATCGAGATGTTCCGAATTGAGGAAGGGTTTGCGATGGGAGATGGGAGTAAATGAGGAGAAGGTTAAGGGGGAGATTGAATCGAGATGTTCCCAATGGGGGAAGGGTTTGCGATGGGAGACGGGAATCAATAAGGAGAAGGTTAAGGGGGAGATTGAATCGAGACGTTCCCAATGGGGGAAGGGTTTGCGATGGGAGACGGGAATCAATGAGGAGAAGGTTAAGGGGGAGATTGAATCGAGACGATCCCAATGGGGGAATGGTTTGCGATGGGAGATGGGAGTAAATGAGGAGAAGGTTAAGGGGGAGATTGAATCGAGATGTTCCCAATGGGGGAAGGGTTTGCGATGGGAGACGGGAATCATTGAGGAGAAGGTTAAGGGGGAGATTGAATCGAGACGTTCCCAATGGGGGAAGGGTTTGCGATGGGAGACGGGAATCAATGAGGAGAAGGTTAAGGGTGAGATTGAATCGAGACGTTCCCAATGGGTTAAGTGTTTGCGATAGGAGTCAATGAGGAGAAGGTTAAGGGGGAGATTGAATCGAGACGTTCCCAATGGCGGAAGGGTTTGCGATGGGAGACGGGAGTCAATGAGGAGAAGGTTAAGGGGGAGATTGAATCGAGACGTTCCCAATGGGGGAAGGGTTTGCGATGGGAGACGGGAATCAATGAGGAGAAGGTTAAGGGGGATATTGAATCGAGACGTTCCCAATGGGGGAAGGGTTTGCGATGGGAGTCAATGAGGAGAAGGTTAAGGGGGAGATTGAATCGAGTCGTTCCCAATGGCGGATGGGTTTGTGATGGGAGACGGGAGTCAATGAGGAGAATGTTAAGGGGGAGATTGAATCGAGATGTTCCCAATGGGGGAAGGGTTTGCGATGGGAGACGGGAGTCAATGAGGAGAAGGTTAAGGGAGAGATTGAAACGAGACGTTCCCAATGGGGGAAGAGTTTGCGATGGGAGTCAATGAGGAGAAGGTTAAGGGGGAGATTGAATCGAGACATTCCCAATGGGGGATGGGTTTGCGATGGGAGATGGGAGTCAATGAGGAGAAGGTTAAGGGGGAGATTGAATCGAGACGTTCCCAATGGGGGAAGGGTTTGCGATGGGAGACGGGAGTCAATGAGGAGAAGGTTAAGGGGGAGATTGAATCGAGACGTTCCCAATTGGGAAAGGTTTGCGATGGGAGATGGGAGTCAATGAGGAGAAGGTTATGGGGGAGATTGATTCGAGACGTTCCCAATGGGGGAAGGGTTTGCGACGGGAGACGGTGGTCAGTGAGGAGAAGGTTAAGGGGGAGATTGAATTGAGACGTTCCCAATTGGGGAAATGTTTGCGATGGGAGATGGTAGTCAATGAGGAGAAGGTTAAGGGTGAGGTTGAATCGAGACGTTCCCAAGGTGGGAAGTGTTTGCGATGGGAGATGGGAGTCACTGAGGAGAAGGTTAAGGCGGAGATTGAATCGAGACGTTCCCAATTCGGGAAAGGTTTGCGATGGGAGATGGGAGTCAATGAGGAGAAGGTTAAGTGGGAGATTGAATCGAGACGTTTCCAATGGGGGAAGGGTTTGCGATGGGAGACGGGAATCAATGAGGAGAAGGTTAAGGGGGAGATTGATGCGAGACGTTCCCAATGGGGGATGGGTTTGCGATGGGAGACGGGAGTCAATGAGGAGAAGGTTAAGGGGGAGATTGAATCGAGACGTTCCCAATGGCGGAAGGGTTTGTGATGGGAGACGGGAGTCAATGAGGAGAAGGTTAAGGGAGAGATTGAATCGAGACGTTCCCAATGGGGGAAGGGTTTGCGATGGGAGATGGGAGTCAATGAGGAGCAGGTTAAGGGGCAGATTGAATCGAGACGTTCCCAATGGCGGAAGGGTTTGTGATGGGAGACGGGAGTCAATGAGGAGAAGGTTAAGGGAGAGATTGAATCGACACGTTCCCAATGGGGGAAGGGTTTGCGATGGGAGACGGGAGTCAATGAGGAGAAGGTTAAGGGAGAGATTGAATCGAGACGTTCCCAATGAGGGAATGGTTTGCGATGGGAGACGGGAGTCAATGCGGAGGTTAAGGGGTAGATTGAATTGAGACGTTCCCAATGGGTTAAGTGTTTGAGATAGGAGTCAATGAGGAGAAGGTTAAGGGGGAGATTGAATCGAGACGTTCCCAATGGCGGAAGGGTTTGCGATGGGAGACGGGAGTCAATGAGGAGAAGGTTAAGGGGGAGATTGAATCGAGACGTTCCCAATGGCGGAAGGGTTTGTGATGGGAGACGGGAGTCAATGAGGAGAAGGTTAAGGGGGAGATTGAATCGAGACGTTCCCAATGGGGGAAGGGTTTGCGATGGGAGACGGGAGTCAATGAGGAGAAGGTTAAGGGTGAGATTGAATCGAGACGTTCCCAATGGGGTAAGGGTTTGCGATGGGAGTCAATGAGGAGAAGGTTAAGTGGGAGATTGAATCGAGACGTTCCCAATGGGGGAAGGGTTTGCGATGGGAGTCAATGAGGAGAAGGTTAAGGGGGAGATTGAATCGAGACGTTCCCAATGGGGGAAGGGTTTGCGATGGGAGTCAATGAGGAGAAGGTTAAGGGGGAGATTGAATCGAGACGTTCCCAATGGGGGAAGGGTTTGCGATGGGAGATGGGAGTCAATGAGGAGAAGGTTAAGGGGGAGATTGAATCGAGGCGTTACAAATGGGGGAAGGGTTTGCGATGGGAGTCAATGAGGAGAAGGTTAAGGGGGAGATTGAATCGAGACGTTCCAAATGGGGGAAGGGTTTGCGATGGGAAATGGGAGTCAGTGAGGAGAAGGTTAAGGGGGAGATTGAATCGAGACGTTCCCAATGGGGGAATGGTTTGCGATCGGAGTCAATGAGGAGAAGTTTAAGGGGGAGATTGAATTGAGATGTTCCGAATGGGGGAAGGGTTTGCGATGGGAGATGGGAGTCAATGAGGAGAAGGTTAAGGGGGAGATTGAATCGAGACGTTCCCAATGGGGGAAGGGTTTGCGATGGGAGATGGGAATCGATGAGGAGAAGGTTAAGGGGAGATTGAATCGAGACGTTCCCAATGGGGGAAGTGTTTGTGATGGGAGACGGGAGTCAATGAGGAGAAGGTTAAGGGGGAGATTGAATCGAGACGTTCCAAATGGGGGAAGGGTTTCCGATGGGAGTCAATGAGGACAAGGTTAAGGAGGAGATTGAATCGAGACGTTCCCAATGGGGGAAGGGTTTGCGATGGGAGACGGGAGCCAATGAGGAGAAGGTTAAGGGGAAGATTGGATCGAGAGGTTCCCAATGGGGGAAGGGTTTGCGATGGGAGTCAATGAGGAGAAGGTTAAGGGGTAGATTGAATCGAGGCGTTCCCAATGGGGGAAGGGTTTGCGATGGGAGATGGGAGCCAATGAGGAGAAGGTTAAGCTGGAGTTTGGATCGAGACGTTCCCAATGGGGGAAGGGTTTGCGATGGGAGATGGGAGTCAATGAGGAGAAGGTTAAGGGGGAGATTGAATCGCGACGTTCCCAATGGGGGAAGGGTTTGCGATGGGAGTCAATGAGGAGAAGGTTAAGGGGGAGATTGAATCGAGACGTTCCCAATGGGGGAAGGGTTTGCGATGGGAGACGGGAGTCAATGAGGAGAAGCTGAGTTCCCAGCGACGGGGGGGTCGGGCACGGGAGGGACACACAGATCGGGAAAGCGATCGGGAAAGCAACCTGAGGATGGGAGTGGGGGGGAGACGAGGGAACATTCATTGCTGACACAGCGAGTTGTTGTGATGGGGGAGGGGCCGCCAGAACGGGCAGAGGATGCAGATTCAAGAGGTCCCTTCGAAAAGGGGGAATGGGCTAAAACCTGGAAGGGGAATATCTACAGGGAGGTGGGGGCGGAGGGGATTAATCAGATCTCTCGTTCACAGGGCCAGCACGGGAAAGGAGGGGCGAATGGACTCCTCATGTGGCTACTGGACTATGGGATGATCGCAGCCTCTCACTCTATCTCTCTCTGTCTCCCTTACTCCACCTCTGTCTCTCTTGCTCTGTCTCTCTCTCACTTTCTCTCTCTCATTCTCTCTCACACTCTCTGTTCTCTGTGTGTCTCTCTCGCTCGCTCTGTCTCCCTCTCACTCACTGTCTCTCTCTCTCTCTCACTCTCTCTCTCTCAATCTCCCTCTCTCAATCTCCCTCTCTCAATCTCCCTCTCTCTCACACACTCTCTCTCACACACTTTCTCCCTCTCCCTCTCACACACACTCTCTCTCACACACTCTCTCTCACACTTTCTCTCCCTCACTCTCTCTCTCACACTCACTCACTCAGACTCACACTTTCTCTCTCTCTCTCCAGCTCACTCTCTCTAACACACTCTCTCTCTGTTCTCTGTGTGTCTCTCTCGCTCGCTCTGTCTCCCTCTCTCCCTCTCTCACTCTCTCACTCTCTCACTCTCTCTCGCTCTCTCACTCACTCACTCACTCACTCACTCTCACTCACTCTCTCTCTCTCGCTCTGTCTCCCTCTCTCACTCACTCTCTCACACACTCTCTCTCTCTCACTCTCTCTCACACACTCTCGCTCACTCACTGTCTCTCTCATTCTGTCCCTCTCCCTCACTCTCTCTCACTCTCACACGTTCTCTCCCTCTCACACACACACACTCTCTCTCACACTTTCTCTCTCGCTCTCTCACTCACTCTCTCTCTTGCTCTGTCTCTCTCTCTCACTCTCTCTCTCAATCTCCCTCTCTCAATCTCCCTCTCTCTCAACACACTCTCTCTCACTCTCTCTCTCACACTCTCTCTCACACTCTCTCTCACTCTCTCTCTCACACTCTCTCTCTGGCTCTGTGTCTCTCTCTCACTCTCACTCTGTCTCCCTCTCTCTCAGTCACTCTCACACACTCTCACTCACACACACTCTCTCTCTCTGTCTCGCTCTCTCTCTCGCTCACTCTCTCACTCTCTCTCTCACTCTCTCTTTCGCTCTGTCTTTCTCTCTCTCACTCTCACACTGTCTCCCTCTCTCTCAGTCACTCTCTCTCACACATTCTCTCACTCACACACACTCTCTCTCTCTGTCTCTCTCTCTCACACTGTCACTCTCACTCGCTCTCTCTGTCTCTCTCTCTCTCTCTCGCTCTGTCTTTCTCTTTCACTCTCACACTGTCCCTCTCTCTCAGTCACTCTCTCTCTTGCTCTGTCTCTCTCTCACTCTCTCTCTCTCACTCTCTCTCCCTCAATCTCCCTTTCTCAATCTCCCTCTCTCGCAACACACTCTCTCTCACTCTCTCTCTCACACTCTCTCTCTGTTCTCTGTGTGTCTCTCTCGCTCGCTCTGTCTCCCTCACTCACTCTCTCTCTCGCTCTCTCACTCACACTCTCTCTCACTCTCTCTCTCGCATGTCTCCCTCTCTCTTACTCACTCTCTCTCTCACACACTCTCTCGCTCTCTGTATCTCTCTTGCTCTGTCTCTCTCTCTGTCTCTCTCTCTGTCTCTCTCTCTGTCTCTCTCTCTGTCTCTCTCACTCTCTCCCTCACTCTCTCCCTCGCTCTAACTCTCTCTCACTCTCTCTCACTCTCTCTCATTCACTCTCATTCACTCTCTCTCACTCTCACTTTCTCACTCTCTCTCAGTAACTCTCACACACTCTCTCACTCACACACACTCTCTGTCTCTCTCTCTCTCGCTCACACTCTCACTCTCTCTCTCACGCTCTCTTTCGCTCTGTCTTTCTCTCTCTCACTCTCACTTTCTCACTCTCTCTCAGTCACTCTCTCACACATTCTCTCACTCACACACTCTCTCTCTCTGTCTCTCTCGCTCCATCACTTTCTCTGTCTCTCTCTCTGTCTCTCGCTCTCAAAGAACAAAGAACAAAGAAATGTACAGCACAGGAACAGGCCCTTCGGCCCTCCAAGCCCGTGCCGACCATACTGCCCGACTAAACTACAATCTTCTACACTTCCTGGGTCCGTATCCTTCTATTCCCATCCTATTCATATATTTGTCAAGATGCCCCTTAAATGTCCCTATCGTCCCTGCCTCCACTACCTCCTCCGGTAGTGAGTTCCAGGCACCCACTACCCTCTGCGTAAAAAACTTGCCTCGTACATCTACTCTAAACTTTGCCCCTCTCACCTTAAACCTATGCCCCCTAGTAATTGACCCCTCTACCCTGGGGAAAAGCCTCTGACTATCCACTCTGTCTATGCCCCTCATAATTTTGTAGACCTCTATCAGGTCGCCCCTCAACCTCCTTCGTTCCAGTGAGAACAAACCGAGTTTATTCAATCGCTCCTCATAGCTAATGCCCTCCATACCAGGCAACATTCTGGTAAATCTCTTCTGCACCCTCTCTAAAGCCTCCACATCCTTCTGGTAGTGTGGCGACCAGAATTGAACACTATACTCCAAGTGTGGCCTAACTAAGGTTCTATACAGCTGCAACATGACTTGCCAATTCTTATACTCAATGCCCCGGCCAATGAAGGCAAGCATGCCGTATGCCTTCTTGACTACCTTCTCCACCTGTGTAGCCCCTTTCAGTGATCTGTGGACCTGTACTCCTAGATCTCTTTGACTTTCAATACTCTTGAGGGTTCTACCATTCACTGTATATTCCCTACCTGCATTAGCCCTTCCAAAATGCATTACCTCACATTTGTCCAGGTTAAACTCCATCTGCCATCTCTCCGCCCAAGTCTCCAGACAATCTAAATCCTGCTGTATCCTCAGACAGTCCTCATCGCTATCCGCAATTCCACCAATTCCACCAACCTTTGTGTCGTCTGCAAACTTACTAATCAGACCAGTTACATTTTCCTCCAAATCATTTATATATACTACAAAGAGCAAAGGTCCCAGCACTGATCCCTGTGGACCAGCACTCTCTCACTTTCTCTTTTTCACTCTCTCTCTCACTCTCTCTCTCACTTTCTCTCTGTCTTTCTCTCTCTCATTCTCTCTCTCACTCACTCTCGCTCTCTCATTCTCTCTCTCAATCTCCCTCTCTCTCACACTCACTCTCTCTCACACTTTCTCTCTCTCCCTCTCACACACACTCTCTCACACACTCTCTCACACACTTTATCTCTCTCACTCAGTCTCTCACAATTTCTCTCTCTCCCTCTCTCCCTCACTCTCTCTCTCACACTCACCCACTCTCACTTTCTCTCTAGCTCACTCTCTAACACACTCTCTCTCTCTGTTCTCTGTGTGTCTCTCTCGCTCGCTCTGTCTCCCTCTCTCACTCCTCGCTCTCTCACTCACTCTCTCTCGCTCTGTCTCCCTCTCTCTCACTGACTCTCTCTCACACACTCTCGCTCTCTCTCAACACACTCACTCTCTCTCTCTCACTCTCTCTCAATCTCCCTCTCTCTCACACACTCTCTCTCACACACTTTCTCCCTCTCCCTCACACTCTCTCTCACACACTCTCACACTTTCTCTCCTTCACTCTCTCTCTCACACTCACTCACTCTCAGACTCACACTTTCTCTCTCTCTCTCTAGCTCACTCTCTCCAACACACTTTCTCTCTGTTCTCTGTGTGTCTCTCTCTCGCTCTGTCTCCCTCTCTCTCACTCACTCTCTCTCTCGCTCTCTCACTCACACTCTCTCTCACTCTCTCTCTCTCGCTCTATCTCCCTCTCTCTCACTCACTCTCTCTCACACACTCTCTCTCTCCCACACACTCTCTCGCTCACTCACTGTCTCTCTCATTCTGTCCCTCTCCCTCACTCTCTCTCACTCTCACACTTTCTCTCCCTCTCACACACACACTCTCTCTCACACTTTCTCTCTCGCTCTCTCACTCACTCTCTCTCTTGCTCTGTCTCTCTCTCACTCTCTCTCTCTCAATCTCCCTCTCTCAATCTCCCTCTCTCAACACACTCTCTCTCACTCTCTCTCTCACACTCTCTCTCTGTTCCCTGTGTGTCTCTCTCGCTCGCTCTGTCTCCCTCTCTCACTCTCTCTCTCGCTCTCTCACTCACACTCTCTCTTACTCTCTCTCTCTCGCATGTCTCCTTCTCTCTCACTCACTCTCTCTCTCACACACTCTCTCGCTCTCTGTGTCTCTCTCATTCTGTCTCACTCTAACTCTCTCACTCTCTCTCTCTCTCACTCTCTCTCTCTCACTCTCTCTCACTTTCTCTCTCTCTCACTCTCTCTCTCTGGCTGTCTCTCACTCTCTCACACTCTCTCTCACTTTCTCTCTCACTCTCACTCTCTCTCACTTTCTCTCACACTCTCTCTCTCACTTTCTCTTTTTCACTCTCTCACTCTCTCTCACTTTCTCTCTGTCTCTCTCTCACTCACTCTCTCTCTCATTCTCTCTTTCAATCTCCCTCTCTCTCACACACACTCTCTCTCACACTTTCTCTCTCTCACTCTGTCTCTCACACTTTCTCTCTGTCTCTCTCTCTCTCATTCTCTCTTTCAATCTCCCTCTCTCTCACTCACTCTCTCTCACACTTTCTCTCTCTCTCACTCAGTCTCTCACACTTTCTCTCTCTCCCTCTCTCCCTCACTCTCTCTCACACTCACTCACTCTCAGACTCTCACTTTCTCTCCCTCACTCTCTCTCACACTCACTCACTCTCAGACTCTCACTTTCTCTCTCTAGCTCACTCTCTCTCACACTTTCGCTCTCTCACTCAGTCTCTCACACTTTCTCTCTGTCCCTCTCTCCCCCACTCTCTCTCTCACACTCACCCACTCTCACTTTCTCTCTCTTGCTCACTCTCTCTAACAGACTCTCTCTCTGTTCTCTGTGTGTCTCTCTCTCTCGCTCTGTCTCCCTCTCTCTCACTCACTCTCTCTCACACACTCTCTCTCTCTCTCTCTCTCTCTCTCACTCTCTCTCTCTCACACACTCTCTCTCCCTCTCACTCTCTCTCACTTTCACTCTCTCACTCTCACACTTTCTGTCCCTCTCACACACACACTCTCTCACACTTTCTCTCTTGCTCTCTCACTCACTCTCTCTCTTTCTCTGTCTCTCTCTCACTCTCTCTCTCTCAATCTCCCTCTCTCAATCTCCCTCTCTCTCAACACACTCTTTCTCACTCTCTCTCTCACACTCTCTCTCTGTTCTCTGTGTGTCTCTCTCGCTCCGCTCTGTCTCCTCTCTCACTCTCTCTCTCGCTCTCTCACTCACACTCTCTCTCACTCTCTATCTCGCTCTCTGTGTCTCACTCTCTCTGTCTCTCTCTCTGTCTCTCTCACTCTCTCCCTCTCTCTCTCACTCTAACTCTCTCTCACTCTCTCACTCTCTCACTCTCTCACTCTAACTCTCTCACTCTCTCTCTCACTCTCTCTCACTCTCTCTCACTTTCTCTCTCTCTCACTCTCTCTCTCGCTCTCTCACTCACACTCTCTCTCACTCTCTCTCTCGCATGTCTCCCTCTCTCTTACTCACTCTCTCTCTCACACACTCTCTCTCTCACACACTCTCCCGCTCTCTGTGTCTCTCACTCTCACTCTCTCACTCTCACACTTTCTCTCCCTCTCACACACACACTCTCTCTCACACTTTCTCTCTCGCTCTCTCACTCACTCTCTGTCTTGCTCTGTCTCTCTCTCACTCTCTCTCTCTCTCACTCTCTCTCTCTCAATCTCCCTCTCTCAATCTCCCTCTCTCTCAACACACTCTCTCTCACTCTCTCTCTCACACTCTCTCTCTGTTCCCTGTCTGTCTCTCTCGCTCGCTCTGCCTCCCTCTCTCACTCTCTCTCTCGCTCTCTCACTCACACTCTCTCTCACTCTCTCTCTCTCGCATGTCTCCCTCTCTCTCACTCACTCTCTCTCACACACTCTCTCGCTCTCTGTGTCTCTCTCATTCTGTCTCTCTCTCTGTCTCTCTCTCTGTCTCTCTCACTCTCTCTCTCACTCTAACTCTCTCACTCTCTCTCTCACTCTCTCTCTCACTCTCTCTCTCTCACTTTCTCTCTCTCTCACTCTCTCTCTCTGGCTGTCTCTCACTCTCTCACACTCTCTCTCACTTTCTCTCTCTCACTCTCACTCTCTCTCACTCTCTCTCACTTTCTCTCTCACTCTCTCTCTCTCTCACTTTCTCTTTTTCACTCTCTCTCTCACTCTCTCTCACTTTCTCTCTGTCTCTCTCTCACTCACTCTCTCTCTCATTCTCTCTTTCAATCTCCCTCTCTCTCACACACACTCTCTCTCACACTTTCTCTCTCTCACTCAGTCTCTCACACTTTCTCTCTGTCTCTCTCTCTCTCATTCTCTCTTTCAATCTCCCTCTCTCTCACTCACTCTCTCTCTCACACTTTCTCTCTCTCTCACTCAGTCTCTCACACTTTCTCTCTCTCCCTCTCTCCCTCACTCTCTCTCACACTCACTCACTCTCAGACTCTCACTTTCTCTCCCTCACTCTCTCTCACACTCACTCACTCTCAGACTCTCACTTTCTCTCTCTAGCTCATTCTCTCTCACACTTTCGCTCTCTCACTCAGTCTCTCACACTTTCTCTCTGTCCCTCTCTCCCTCACTCTCTCTCTCACACTCACCCACTCTCACTTTCTCTCTCTTGCTCACTCTCTCTAACAGACTCTCTCTCTGTTCTCTGTGTGTCTCTCGCTCTGTCTCCCTCTCTCTCACTCACTCTCTCTCACACACTCTCTCTCTCTCTCACTCTCTCTCACACACTCTCTCGCTCACACTGTCTCTCTCATTCTGTCCCTCTCTCTCACTCTCACTCTCTCACTCTCACACTTTCTCTCCCTCTCACACACACACTCTCTCACACTTTCTCTCTTGCTCTCTCACTCACTCTCTCTCTTTCTCTGTCTCTCTCTCACTCTCTCTCTCTCTCAATCTCCCTCTCTCAATCTCCCTCTCTCTCAACACACTCTTTCTCACTCTCTCTCTCACACTCTCTCTCTGTTCTCTGTGTGTCTCTCTCGCTCGCTCTGTCTCCCTCACTCACTCTCTCTCTCGCATGTCTCCCTCTCTCTTACTCACTCTCTCTCTCACACACTCTCTCTCTCACACACTCTCTCGCTCTCTGTGTCTCTCTCGCTCTGTCTCTCTCTCTGTCTCTCTCTCTGTCTCTCTCTCTGTCTCTCTCACTCTCTCCCTCACTCTAACTCTCTCTCTCACTCTCTCTCACTCTCTCTCATTCACTCTCAAAGAACAAAGAAATGTACAGCACAGGAACAGGCCCTTCGGCCCTCCAAGCCCGCGCCGACCATACTGCCCGACTAAACTACAATCTTCTACACTTCCTGGGTCCGTATCCTTCTATTCCCATCCTATTCATATATTTGTCAAGATGCCCCTTAAATGTCCCTATCGTCCCTGCTTCCACTACCTCCTCCGGTAGCGAGTTCCAGGCACCCACTACCCTCTGCGTAAAAAACTTGCCTCGTACATCTACTCTAAACCTTGCCCCTCTCACCTTAAACCTATGCCCCCTAGTAATTGACCCCTCTACCCTGGGGAAAAGCCTCTGACTATCCACTCTGTCTATGCCCCTCATAATTTTGTAGACCTCTATCAGGTCGCCCCTCAACCTCCTTCGTTCCAGAGAGAACAAACCGAGTTTATTCAATCGCTCCTCATAGCTAATGCCCTCCATACCAGGCAACATTCTGGTAAATCTCTTCTGCACCCTCTCTAAAGCCTCCACATCCTTCTGGTAGTGTGGCGACCAGAATTGAACACTATACTCCAAGTGTGGCCTAACTAAGGTTCTATACAGCTGCAACATGACTTGCCAATTCTTATACTCAATGCCCCGTCCAATGAAGGCAAGCATGCCGTATGCCTTCTTGACTACCTTCTCCACCTGTGTTGCCCCTTTCAATGACCTGTGGACCTGTACTCCTAGATCTCTTTGACTTTCAATACTCTTGAGGGTTCTACCATTTACTGTATATTCCCTACCTGCATTAGCCCTTCCAAAATGCATTACTCATTCACTCTCTCTCACTCTCACTTTCTCACTCTCTCTCAGTCACTCTCACACACTCTCTCACTCACACACACTCTCTCTCTGTCTCTCTCTCTCTCGCTCACACTCTCACTCTCTCTCTCACTCTCTCTTTCGCTCTGTCTTTCTCTCTCTCACTCTCACTTTCTCACTCTCTCTCAGTCACTCTCTCTCACACATTCTCTCACTCACACACTCTCTCTCTCTCTCTCTGTCTCTCTCGCTCGATCACTTTCTCTGTCTCTCGCTCTCACTCTCTCACTTTCTCTTTTTCACTCTCTCTCTCACTCTCTCTCTCTCACTTTCTCTCTGTCTTTCTCTCTCTCATTCTCTCTCTCACTCACTCTCGCTCTCTCATTCTCTCTCTCAATCTCCCTCTCTCTCACACTCACTCTCTCTCACACTTTCTCTCTCTCCCTCTCACACACACTCTCTCTCACACACTCTCTCTCACACTTTCTCTCTCTCACTCAGTCTCTCACACTTTCTCTCTCTCCCTCTCTCCCTCACTCTCTCTCTCACACTCACCCACTCTCACTTTCTCTCTCTAGCTCACTCTCTAACACACTCTCTCTCTGTTTTCTGTGTGTCTCTCTCGCTCGCTCTGTCTCCCTCTCTCACTCCTCGCTCTCTCACTCACTCTCTCTCTCTCGCTCTGTCTCCCTCTCTCTCACTCACTCTCTCTCACACACTCTCCCTCTCTCTCAACACACTCACTCTCTCTCTCTCTCACTCTCTCTCAATCTCCCTCTCTCTCACACACTCTCTCTCACACACTTTCTCCCTCTCCCTCTCACACACACTCTCTCACACACTCTCACACTTTCTCTCCCTCACTCTCTCTCTCACACTCACTCACTCTCAGACTCACACTTTCTCCCTCTCTCTCTAGCTCACTCTCTCTAACACACTCTCTCGCTCTTCTCTGTGTGTCTCTCTCTCTCGCTCTGTCTCCCTCTCACTCACTCACTCTCTCTCTCGCTCTCTCACTCACACTCTCTCTCACTCTCTCTCTCGCTCTGTCTCCCTCTCTCTCACTCACTCTCTCTCACACACTCTCTCTCTCCCACACACTCTCTCGCTCACTCACTGTCTCTCTCATTCTGTCCCTCTCCCTCACTCTCTCTCACTCTCACACTTTCTCTCCCTCTCACACACACACTCTCTCTCACACTTTCTCTCTCGCTCTCTCACTCACTCTCTCTCTTGCTCTGTCTCTCTCTCACTCTCTCTCTCTCACTCTCTCTCTCTCTCAATCTCCCTCTCTCAATCTCCCTCTCTCTCAACACACTCTCTCTCACACTCTCTCTCACACTCTCTCTCTGTTCCCTGTGTGTCTCTCTCGCTCGCTCTGTCTCCCTCTCTCACTCTCTCTCTCGCTCTCTCATCACACTCTCACTCTCTCTCTCTCGCATGTCTCCCTCTCTCTCACTCACTCTCTCTCTCACACACTCTCTCTCTCACACACTCTCTCGCTCTCTGTGTCTCTCTCATTCTGTCTCTCTCTCTGTCTCTCTCTCTGTCTCTCTCACTCTCTCACTCTAACTCTCTCACTCTCTCTCTCACTCTCTCTCTCACTCTCTCTCTCTCACTTTCTCTCTCTCTCACTCTCTCTCTCTGGCTGTCTCTCACTCTCTCACACTCTCTCTCACTTTCTCTCTCTCACTCTCACTCTCTCTCACTCTCTCTCACTTTCTCTCTCACTCTCTCTCTCTCTCTCACTTTCTCTTTTTCACTCTCTCTCTCACTCTCTCTCACTTTCTCTCTGTCTCTCTCTCACTCACTCTCTCTCTCATTCTCTCTTTCAATCTCCCTCTCTCTCACACACACTCTCTCTCACACTTTCTCTCTCTCACTCAGTCTCTCACACTTTCTCTCTGTCTCTCTCTCTCTCATTCTCTCTTTCAATCTCCCTCTCTCTCACTCACTCTCTCTCACACTTTCTCTCTCTCTCACTCAGTCTCTCACACTTTCTCTCTCTCCCTCTCTCCCTCACTCTCTCTCACACTCACTCACTCTCAGACTCTCACTTTCTCTCCCTCACTCTCTCTCACACTCACTCACTCTCAGACTCTCACTTTCTCTCTCTAGCTCACTCTCTCTCACACTTTCGCTCTCTCACTCAGTCTCTCACACTTTCTCTCTGTCCCTCTCTCCCTCACTCTCTCTCTCACACTCACCCACTCTCACTTTCTCTCTCTTGCTCACTCTCTCTAACAGACTCTCTCTCTGTTCTCTGTGTGTCTCTCTCTCTCGCTCTGTCTCCCTCTCTCTCACTCACTCTCTCTCACACACTCTCTCTCTCTCACTCTCTCTCTCTCACACACTCTCTCGCTCACACTGTCTCTCTCATTCTGTCCCTCTCTCTCACTCTCTCTCACTCTCACTCTCTCACTCTCACACTTTCTCTCCCTCTCACACACACACTCTCTCACACTTTCTCTCTTGCTCTCTCACTCACTCTCTCTCTTTCTCTGTCTCTCTCTCACTCTCTCTCTCCCTCAATCTCCCTCTCTCAATCTCCCTCTCTCTCAACACACTCTTTCTCACTCTCTCTCTCACACTCTCTCTCTGTTCTCTGTGTGTCTCTCTCGCTCCGCTCTGTCTCCTCTCTCACTCTCTCTCTCGCTCTCTCACTCACACTCTTTCTCACTCTCTCTCTCGCGCATGTCTCCCTCTCTCTCACTCACTCTCTCTCTCACACACTCTCTCGCTCTCTGTGTCTCACTCTCTCTGTCTCTCTCTCTGTGTCTCTCACTCTCTCCCTCTTTCTCTCTCACTCTAACTCTCTCTCACTCTCTCACTCTCTCACTCTCTCTCTCTCTCTCATTCACTCTCTGTCACTCTCATTTTCTCACTCTCTCTCGCTCTGTGTCTCTCTCACTCTCACTCTGTCTCCCTCTCTCTCAGTCACTCTCACACTCTCTCTCACTCACACACACTCTCTCTCTCTGTCTCTCTCTCTCTCTCGCTCACTCTCTCTCTCTCTCTCTCACTCTCTCTCTCGCTCTGTCTTTCTCTCTCTCACTCTCACACTGTCTCCCTCTCTCTCAGTCACTCTCTCTCACACATTCTCTCACTCACACACACTCTCGCTCTCTGTCTCTTTCTCTCTCTCTCACACTGTCACTCTCACTCGCTCTCTCTCTCTGTCTCTCTCTCTGTCTCTCTCTCTCTCGCTCACACTCTCTCTCTCACTCTCTCTCTCGCTCTGTCTTTCTCTCTCTCACTCTCACACTGTCTCCCTCTCTTCAGTCACTCTCTCTCACACATTCTCTCACTCACACACTCTCTCTCTCTGTCTCTCTCGCTCCATCACTTTCTCTGTCTCTCTCTCTGTCTCTCTCTCTCTCTCGCTCACACTCTCTCTCTCTCACTCTCTCTCGCTCTGTCTTTCTCTCTCTCACTCTCACACTGTCTCCCTCTCTTCAGTCACTCTCTCACACATTCTCTCACTCACACACTCTCTCTCTCTGTCTCTCACACTCTCACTTTCTCTCTCTCTCTCTCTCTCACTCTCTCTCACTCTGTCTCTCTCTCACACTCTCTCACTCTCTCTCTCTCTCTATCTCTCTCACTCTCTCGCTCTGTCTTTCTCTCTCGCACTATCACTCTGTCTCTCTCTCTCTCTGTCTCTCGCTCACACTCTCTCTCTCACACTCTCTCTCTGTTCCCTGTGTGTCTCTCTCGCTCGCTCTGTCTCCCTCTCTCACTCTCTCTCTCGCTCTCTCACTCACACTCTCACTCTCTCTCTCTCGCATGTCTCCCTCTCTCTCACTCACTCTCTCTCTCACACACTCTCTCTCTCACACACTCTCTCGCTCTCTGTGTCTCTCTCATTCTGTCTCTCTCTCTGTCTCTCTCTCTGTCTCTCTCACTCTCTCACTCTAACTCTCTCACACTCTCTCTCACTTTCTCTCTCTCACTCTCACTCTCTCTCACTCTCTCTCACTTTCTCTCTCACTCTCTCTCTCTCTCACTTTCTCTTTTTCACTCTCTCTCTCACTCTCTCTCACTTTCTCTCTGTCTCTCTCTCACTCACTCTCTCTCTCATTCTCTCTTTCAATCTCCCTCTCTCTCACACACACTCTCTCTCACACTTTCTCTCTCTCACTCAGTCTCTCACAATTTCTCTCTGTCTCTCTCTCTCTCATTCTCTCTTTCAATCTCCCTCTCTCTCACTCACTCTCTCTCACACTTTCTCTCTCTCTCACTCAGTCTCTCACACTTTCTCTCTCTCCCTCTCTCCCTCACTCTCTCTCACACTCACTCACTCTCAGACTCTCACTTTCTCTCCCTCACTCTCTCTCACACTCACTCACTCTCAGACTCTCACTTTCTCTCTCTAGCTCACTCTCTCTCACACTTTCGCTCTCTCACTCAGTCTCTCACACTTTCTCTCTGTCCCTCTCTCCCTCACTCTCTCTCTCACACTCACCCACTCTCACTTTCTCTCTCTTGCTCACTCTCTCTAACAGACTCTCTCTCTGTTCTCTGTGTGTCTCTCTCTCTCGCTCTGTCTCCCTCTCTCTCACTCACTCTCTCACACACACTCTCTCTCTCTCACTCTCTCTCTCTCACACACTCTCTCGCTCACACTGTCTCTCTCATTCTGTCCCTCTCTCTCACTCTCTCTCACTCTCACTCTCTCACTCTCACACTTTCTCTCCCTCTCACACACACACTCTCTCACACTTTCTCTCTTGCTCTCTCACTCACTCTCTCTCTTTCTCTGTCTCTCTCTCACTCTCTCTCTCCCTCAATCTCCCTCTCTCAATCTCCCTCTCTCTCAACACACTCTTTCTCACTCTCTCTCTCACACTCTCTCTCTGTTCTCTGTGTGTCTCTCTCGCTCCGCTCTGTCTCCTCTCTCACTCTCTCTCTCGCTCTCTCACTCACACTCTTTCTCACTCTCTCTCTCGCGCATGTCTCCCTCTCTCTCACTCACTCTCTCTCTCACACACTCTCTCGCTCTCTGTGTCTCACTCTCTCTGTCTCTCTCTCTGTGTCTCTCACTCTCTCCCTCTTTCTCTCTCACTCTAACTCTCTCTCACTCTCTCACTCTCTCACTCTCACTCTCTCTCTCATTCACTCTCTGTCACTCTCATTTTCTCACTCTCTCTCGCTCTGTGTCTCTCTCACTCTCACTCTGTCTCCCTCTCTCTCAGTCACTCTCACACTCTCTCTCACTCACACACACTCTCTCTCTCTGTCTCTCTCTCTCTCTCGCTCACTCTCTCTCTCTCTCTCTCACTCTCTCTCTCGCTCTGTCTTTCTCTCTCTCACTCTCACACTGTCTCCCTCTCTCTCAGTCACTCTCTCTCACACATTCTCTCACTCACACACACTCTCGCTCTCTGTCTCTTTCTCTCTCTCTCACACTGTCACTCTCACTCGCTCTCTCTCTCTGTCTCTCTCTCTGTCTCTCTCTCTCTCGCTCACACTCTCTCTCTCACTCTCTCTCTCGCTCTGTCTTTCTCTCTCTCACTCTCACACTGTCTCCCTCTCTTCAGTCACTCTCTCTCACACATTCTCTCACTCACACACTCTCTCTCTCTGTCTCTCTCGCTCCATCACTTTCTCTGTCTCTCTCGCTGTCTCTCTCTCTCTCGCTCACACTCTCTCTCTCTCACTCTCTCTCGCTCTGTCTTTCTCTCTCTCACTCTCACACTGTCTCCCTCTCTTCAGTCACTCTCTCTCACACATTCTCTCACTCACACACTCTCTCTCTCTGTCTCTCACACTCTCACTTTCTCTCTCTCTCTCTCTCTCACTCTCTCTCACTCTCTCTCACTCTGTCTCTCTCTCACACTCTCTCACTCTCTCTCTCTCTCTATCTCTCTCACTCTCTCGCTCTGTCTTTCTCTCTCGCACTATCACTCTGTCTCTCTCTCTCTCTGTCTCTCTCTCTCTCGCTCACACTCTCTCTCTCACTCTCTCTCTCGCTCTGTCTTTCTCTCTCTCACTCTCACACTGTCTCCCTCTCATCAGTCACTCTCTCTCACACATTCTCTCACTCACACACTCTCTCTCTCTGTCTCTCACACTCTCACTTTCTCTCTCTCTATCTCTCTCTCACTCTCTCTCACTCTCTCTCACTCTCTCTCTCTCTCTCTCTCACTTTCTCACTCTCTCTCACTCTCTTGCTCTGTCTTTCTCTCTCGCACTCTCACTCTGTCTCTCTCTGTCTCACACTCT
>NC_092729.1:80532780-80537780 GCF_047496885.1 Scyliorhinus torazame | reverse complement strand
CTCTCTCTCACTCTCTCTCTCACTCTCTCTCTCTCTCTCACTCTCTCTCAATCACTCTCTCACTCTCTCTCTCTCTCTCACTCACTCTCTCACTCTCTCTCTCACTCTCTCTCTCACTCTCACTTTCTCACTCTCTCACTCTCTCTCAATCACTGTCTCACTGTCTCACTCTCACTTTCTCACTCTCTCTCTCTGTCTCTCTCTCTCTCTCTCTCTCTCACTCTCTCTCAATCACTCTCAGTCTCTCTCTGTCTCTCAGTCTCTCTCTCTCACTCTCTCTCAATCACTCTCTCACTCTCTCTCTCTCTCACTTTCTCTCACTCTCTCTCTCACTCTCAATCACTCTCTCACTCTCTCAATCACTCTCTGTCTCTCAGTCTCTCTCTCTCTCTCAATCACTCTCTGTCTCTCAGTCTCTCTCTCTCACTCTCTCAATCACTCTCTCACTCTCTTTCACTTTCTCTCACATTCTCACTCTCACTCTCACTCTCTCTCAATCACTCACTCTTTCTCTCACTCTCTCTCTCTCACACTCTCTCTCACTCTCTCACAATCACTCTCACTCTCTCTCTCTCTCTCACTCTCTCTCTCTCACTCTCTCTCAATCTCTCTCACTCTCTCACTTTCTCACTCTCTCGCTCTCTCTCTCTTACTCTCAATCACTCTCCCAATCACTCTCTGTCTCTGTATGTCTCTCAGTCTCTCTCTCTCTCAATCACTCTCTCACTCACTCTCTCTCTCACTTTCTCTCACTCTCTCACTCTCTCGCTCTCTCGCTCTCACTCTCGCTCTCACTCTCGCTCTTTCTCCCTCACTCTCTCTCAATCACTCTCTCTCTCAATCACTCTCTCTCGCACTCTTCCTCTCTCTCTCACTCTCTCTCGCACTCTTCCTCTCTCTCTCACTCTCTCTCTCTCACTTTCTCTCTCAGTCTCTCTCACTCTCACTCTCACTCTCTCTAACTCACTCTCTCTAACTCACTCTCTCTATCTCACTCTCTCTCTCACTCTCTCTTTCTAACTCTCTATCTCACTTTCTCAGTCTCTCTCACTTTCTCTTTTTCACTCTCTCACTTTCTCTCTCACTCTCCCTCACTTATTCTCACACTCTCTCACTCTCTCGCTCTCACTCTCTCTCTCTCTCTCTTACTCTCTCTCAATCACTCTGTCACTCTCTCTCACTCTCTCTCAATCTCACTTTCTCTCTCAGTCTCTCTCACTCTCACTCTCTCTTTCTCACTCTCTCACTCACTCTCACTCTCTCACTCTCGTTCTCTCTCTCTCTCTCTCTCTCCCTCTCTCACTCTCTCACTCTCTCTCTCAATCACTCTCTCACTCACTCTCTCACTTTCTCTCACTCTCTCACTCTCTCGCTCTCACTCTCGCTCTCACTCTCGCTCTTTCTCTCACTCTCTCTCTCACTTTCTCTCTCAGTCTCTCTCACTCTCTCTCTCTCTCACTCTCTCCCACTCTCTCTCATTCTCTCTCTCACTTTCTCTCTCAGTCTCTCTCACTTTCTCTTTTTCACTCTCTCTCTCTCTCACTCTCTCTCTCTCACTTTCTCTCTCAGTCACTCTCTCTCACTCTCTCTCTCTCACTCTATCTCTCTCTCACTCTATCTCTCTCTCACTCTATCTCTCTCTCACTCTATCTCTCTCTCACTCTCTCTCTCACTTTCTCTCTCAATCTCTCACTTTCTCTTTTTCACTCTCTCACTTTCTCTCTCACTCTCCCTCACTTTCTCTCTCTCTCTCTCTCTCTCTCACTGTCTCTCTCAATCACTCACTCTCTCTCTCACTCTTTCTCTCACACTCTCTCACACTCTCTCACTCTCTCGCTCTCACTCTCTCTCTCTCTTACTCTCTCTCAATCACTCTGTCACTCTCTCACTCTCACTTTCTCACTCTCTCTCTCACTCTCAATCACTCTCTCACTCTCTCTCTCGCTCTCACTCTCTCGCTCTCTCTCTCACTCTCAATCACGCTCTCAATCACTCTGTCTCTCTCAGTCTCTCTCTCTCTCACTCTCTGTCAATCACTCTCTCACTCTCTCTCACTTTCTCTCACTCTCTCTCTCACTCTCTCTCACTCACTCTCACTCTCAAACACTCTCTCGCTCTCACTCTCTCGCTCTCACTCTCTCGCTCTCTCTCTCTGTCTCTCTCTCACTCACTCACTCACTCACTCTCACTCACTCTCACTCTGTCACTCTCTCACTCACTCTCTCTCTCACACTCTCGCTCACTCTCACTCTCTCGCTTTCATTCTCGCTCTCACTCTCGTTCTCTCTCTCACTCTCCCTCTCACTCTCTCTCAATCACTCTCTCTCTCTCTCACTCACTCTGTCACTCTCTCTCACTCTCTCACTCTGTCACTCTCTCTCTCTCACTCTCTCTCTCTCACTCACTCACTCACTCTCACTCTCTCACTCTCTCTCTCACTCACTCTCTCTCTCACACTCTCTCTCACTCACTCTCACTTTCTCTCTCTCTCTCTGTCTCTCTCTCTCTCTCTCAGTCACTCTCTCTCTCACTCTCTCTCACGCTCTCTCTCTCTCTTTCTCTCTCTCTCTCTCTCTCAATCACTCTCTCACTCTCTCTCACTCTCTCTCACTCACTCTCTCTCACACACTCTCTCGCTCTCTGTGTCTCTCTCATTCTGTCTCTCTCTCTGTCTCTCTCTCTGTCTCTCTCACTCTCTCTCTCACTCTAACTCTCTCACTCTCTCTCTCTCACGCTCTCTCTCTCACTTTCTCTCTCAGTCACTCTCTCTCTCTCTCTCACTCTATCTCTCTCTCACTCTATCTCTCTCTCACTCTATCTCTCTCTCACTCTCTCTCTCAATCTCTCACTTTATCTTTTTCACTCTCTCACTTTCTCTCTCACTCTCCCTCACTTTCTCTCTCACTCTCTCTCTCTCTCACTGTCTCTCTCAATCACTCACTCTCTCTCACTCTTTCTCTCACACTCTCTCACACTCTCTCACTCTCTCGCTCTCACTCTCTCTCTCTCTTACTCTCTCTCAATCACTCTGTCACTCTCTCACTCTCACTTTCTCACTCTCTCTCTCACTCTCAATCACTCTCTCACTCTCTCTCTCGCTCTCACTCTCTCGCTCTCTCTCTCACTCTCAATCAAGCTCTCAATCACTCTGTCTCTCTCAGTCTCTCTCTCTCTCACTCTCTGTCAATCACTCTCTCACTCTCTCTCACTTTCTCTCACTCTCTCTCTCACTCTCTCTCACTCACTCTCACTCTCAAACACTCTCTCGCTCTCACTCTCTCGCTCTCACTCTCTCGCTCTCTCTCTCTGTCTCTCTCTCACTCACTCACTCACTCACTCTCACTCACTCTCACTCTGTCACTCTCTCTCTCACTCACTCTCTCTCTCACACTCTCGCTCACTCTCACTCTCTCGCTTTCATTCTCGCTCTCACTCTCGTTCTCTCTCTCACTCTCCCTCTCACTCTCTCTCAATCACTCTCTCTCTCTCTCACTCACTCTGTCACTCTCTCTCACTCTCTCACTCTGTCACTCTCTCTCTCTCACTCTCTCTCTCACTCACTCATTCACTCTCACTCTCTCACTCTCTCTCTCACTCACTCTCTCTCTCACACTCTCTCTCACTCACTCTCACTTTCTCTCTCTCTCTCTCTGTCTCTCTCTCTCTCTCTCAGTCACTCTCTCTCTCACTCTCTCTCACGCTCTCTCTCTCTCTTTCTCTCTCTCTCTCTCTCTCAATCACTCTCTCACTCTCTCTCACTCTCTCTCACTCACTCTCTCTCACACACTCTCTCGCTCTCTGTGTCTCTCTCATTCTGTCTATCTCTCTGTCTCTCTCTCTGTCTCTCTCACTCTCTCTCTCACTCTAACTCTCTCACTCTCTCTCTCTCTCACGCTCTCTCTCTCACTTTCTCTCTCAGTCACTCTCTCTCTCTCTCTCTCTCTCACTCTATCTCTCTCTCACTCTATCTCTCTCTCACTCTCTCTCTCACTTTCTCTCTCAATCTCTCACTTTATCTTTTTCACTCTCTCACTTTCTCTCTCACTCTCCCTCACTTTCTCTCTCACTCTCTCTCTCTGTCTCTCTCTCACTCACTCACTCACTCACTCTCACTCTGTCACTCTCTCTCTCACTCACTCTCTCTCTCACACTCTCGCTCACTCTCACTCTCTCGCTTTCATTCTCGCTCTCACTCTCGTTCTCTCTCTCACTCTCCCTCTCACTCTCTCTCAATCACTCTCTCTCTCTCTCACTCACTCTGTCACTCTCTCTCACTCTCTCACTCTGTCACTCTCTCTCTCTCACTCTCTCTCTCACTCACTCATTCACTCTCACTCTCTCACTCTCTCTCTCACTCACTCTCTCTCTCACACTCTCTCTCACTCACTCTCACTTTCTCTCTCTCTCTCTCTGTCTCTCTCTCTCTCTCTCAGTCACTCTCTCTCTCACTCACTCTCTCTCTCACACTCTCGCTCACTCTCACTCTCTCGCTTTCATTCTCGCTCTCACTCTCGTTCTCTCTCTCACTCTCCCTCTCACTCTCACTCAATCACTCACTCTCTCTCACTCTTTCTCTCACACTCTCTCACACTCTCTCACTCTCTCGCTCTCACTCTCTCTCTCTCTCTTACTCTCTCTCAATCACTCTGTCACTCTCTCACTCTCACTTTCTCACTCTCTCTCTCACTCTCAATCACTCTCTCACTCTCTCTCTCGCTCTCACTCTCTCGCTCTCTCTCTCACTCTCAATCACGCTCTCAATCACTCTGTCTCTCTCACTCTCTCTCACTCACTCTCACTCTCAAACACTCTCTCGCTCTCACTCTCTCGCTCTCTCTCTCTGTCTCTCACTCACTCACTCACTCTCACTCACTCTCACTCTGTCACTCTCTCTCTCACTCACTCTCTCTCTCACACTCTCGCTCACTCTCACTCTCTCGCTTTCATTCTCGCTCTCACTCTCGTTCTCTCTCTCACTCTCCCTCTCACTCTCTCTCAAT